>NC_064921.1:41461977-41721977 GCF_023897955.1 Schistocerca gregaria | reverse complement strand
TCACATAACCATCCTTTACTTGCCCGAAGCAATACTTAGTTCTGGTACATCCCATGTTTTCATCAAAAGGGTAATTCATTTGAGAAAACATAAAAAATGGTGAGACATAACTGATGTTTTCTTGCTATTAAATATATATAAGTTACCTGGAACATCTTCACCATTGAAGCGTAGGTCAACAGTGTGGACAATTGCCTCTCTAGGAGTAAAAGAAATTGCATATGTGTGTGGACCTTGGGCCTGAGCAGATGTTGGTACCCCTACCACCATTCACAGTGACCTCCAAGTTTCCTGGGCCTGCTTGACTTGTTTCAACTGCAAAAACAATACATTTTGTGAGCATTCTTAGAATCACATGAAAATGAAAGTGGACTAATAGTTATAGAACGGAAATGAGGATGAAATAGTAGGAAATAATAACTGACTAGATAGACAAATGGGGAATTAGAAAACATGTAGGTGAGGGGGGGCAGGCAGCAAGGGTGTGCAAGTAAAAGATAATGCGGTTTGTAATGTGCAAACAGTACACACAACTTTAAACTTGATGCAAAAATTAAGTAAATTTCAAGGAATAAGAATGTTCCTGCACTACACAGCAAAAATCCATTCACACATTGTATTCCTAAAAATCTCAATTTCGTAGTTTTCCTGGGATATAAGTGCAGTTTTCTTTCAAAATTCTTTATTGCATTATCACTCAATGCATTTACAAGTTACTGATTTTTATAATGTTACCCAATAATGTTCAAATGTTGTTCTGATGTACCTTCTGTAATTTTTAGTTACAAATAGCATTTTAGCTGACAATAGATGTTATCTTAAAGTGTGGGAACCATACTCTGAACAAGGACACTGAGATCAGTTCTATGAACAGAGCTGCAAATTGTGAGATATCATCTCCATCTCTTCAAAATTAGTGGCAAGAAAACTTATATGCAAATACTCCTCATAAATCTGCACTGTCGTACAATATGTAAGCTTGCGGTTTCGAGTGTTTCTATTCTACAAAGGACTTTTCAATGCTATATTTGGTTGCATCATATGTTCTATTTTGTTACAATCATGATTTTGAGCTTGCTGTTTGACACTAAATAGTATGTCTTCTACACAGGCTGCTCTACACAATTTTTCCAGTTTTAAATGGCACCACATTCAAATGTGTTCACACCATCATTTTTTATTTAATCTTTCATCATGATCATTATTTTCTTTTAGCCACACATCAGCTCTTATCTCATTGCATGACTTTCAGTGCATGTGGAGAATCAAAACAGTCCTTAACCAGTACTGACTAGTATGTTCGCTCCTCAAGAAATGGACATACAGAAACACAGAAAAACTGGACTTTAAATTCTGTATGTATAGCACATGTGGCATATAAATGAAACAGAAAATTATGTAAATTATAAATGGCAGATTCTGTGGAGCCCTTTGGGACATATTTATAAATTAATGGAATGAGAAACTAGATATATATTTAACAAAATGATGGCAAAAATGAGCGCCTGTCAACTACTATCAGAAACTACTCTTAGAATAACTAATAACTCTCTCTGTCTCTCATAACTCAAGTGCTTATATTCCCAACTACTCTACTTGCTAATTAATTTGCATTGCATTCCAAATCTTTAACACAGATACTTGCAACATAAAATAAAATAATAATAATAATAATAATACTAATAATAATAATAATAATAATAATAATAATAAACACTTATCACAATCCGAGGCAGGTCATTTATAACTTTAGTAAAAGCTGTAAAGAGCGTAAACCCTGTGGCATCCTATACTTTACAACAATTCCATCAGATTGACACCAGTTCAGGGGGCAATTACAAACATACCTCCTTAACCATTGTTGTTGTTGTGTGGTCTTTACTCCAAAGACTAGTCTGATGCAGCTTTCCACTCTATTCCTTCCTGTGCAAGTCTCTTGACCTCTGAACAACTACTGCACCCTTACACTGTCACTGACAAACCTTTAAAGTTTTTATCTGTTCTCCATGAACTTCTATTCCTTCTCCAAATTTTTCTTTGGTTTCCTTCCTGCAAGCTCAATGTACAAATTGATCATCATCAGGGACAGGCTACAACCATATCTCATTTCCTTCTCAACCACTGCTTCCCTTTCATGCCCATCGGCTATTTTCCTACACCTCCCTGGAACCCAAAAAGATATTCCGCAAGGTCGGCTTCTAGTAATTTTTCCATTCTTCTGTAAATAATTTGTGGAAGTATTTTGCAGCCATGACTTATTAAACTGAGAGTTCAGTAAAATCGAACAATGGAACTCCAGGTTGGAATATCAACAATATAAACAAAAGATAGATTGCTACTCGCTGTACAGGTCACACACCGAGTTGCAGACAGGCACAATGAAAAGAGAGCTGCACACACACACACACACACACACACACACACACACACACACACACACACAAGCAAGCACACTTCAAGCACACAACACCAGAGATGGTGGTCATGTGTGCATGAGGTATGCCTGCTTGAATGAATAAATGTGTGTGTGTGTGTGTGTGTGTGTGTGTGTGTGTGTGTGTGTGTGTGTGTTTTTCACATTCTGAAGATGATGATGTCCAAAGACTAAATGTGTAACTGTCTTTTTGTTGTGCCTCTCTGCAAATGAATATGTCAACTGTACAGCGAATAGCAATGTATATTTTCCTTACATTGTTGATAGTTCAGTATTTACCAGGTGTACCGGTATGAAATGAGTGTTAAGATACAAATGTGTCGATAGGGAACATTTGTTGTGAATGAACCTTAATGTATTTTTGTTTGGTTGGTATGACATCTGTCTACGATATTTAGTATACATCAAGTCATGCAACAAACATCCTCATGTATTTTCATCGTGTTAACAATGTCTAATTTTGTACTAGAAAGTGATGATTTGCAGAAAGTATTAATTTTTTGTTTTCATTTGAAAAAAAGTGCTGCAGAGTCGCATCGAATGCTTGTCAGGGCATATGGTAATCATGATCTACCAAAAGCAACATGTAAAAGATGGTTTCAACGGTTCAGAAATAATGATTCTGATGTAAGAAATCAAGAACATGGAACACCACCAAAAAAGTTCAAAGACGCTGAATTGCAAGCAATTTTGGAAGAAAATGAGACAGTCAGAAGCAAATGGCTGCAATGCTAAATGTTGCACAACGAACGATTTCTGACCGTTTGAAAGCTATGGGAAAGTTTCAAAAGTGTGGAAAACGGGTGCCACATGAATTGAATGAAAGACAGATGGAAAACTGAAAAACCATTTCGAAATTTTGCTACAAAGACATGAAAGAAAAATCAGTTTTGCATCTAATTGTTACTGGTGATGAAAATGGATTTATTTTAAGAATCCTAAACGGGAAAAATCATGGGTTAATCCGGGACAAGCATCAACATCGACTGCAAAACCAGATCGATTCGGCAAGAAAACAATGCTCTGTGTTTTGTGAGATCAGAAAGGTGTGGTGTATCATGAGCTTCTAAAACCTGGTGAAACTGAATACTAATCGCTACAGGCAACAAATGATCAATTTGAACTATGCATTGATCGAAAACAGACCATAATGAGCCAAAAGACATGGCAAAGTAATTTTTTTACGCGACAATGCACCGGCACACAAAGCAAAACTGGTTCAGGATACAATCAAAACACTTGGCTGGGAGTTGCTACCCCACCCGCCGTATTCAACAGACTTGGCCCCTTCCGACTACCATTTGTTTTCATCAGTGGGACACCAATTGGCTGAGGAACACTTCGATTCCTTGGCATCTCAGACAAACATATGTGTTCAGATGCAGACTCTTTGCAGCAATACACCAACATTCTCACCTCAGCCTTCACTGCACGCAATTACCCCACCAACCTAGTTAGAAAGCAGATTTCTTGGGCCATCACATCCAACCCTAGTACTACTGATCCCTCCAAAAACAGTTTCAGTATTATCTTGGTCTGGAACATGTTAAACAGCTACTCCGACAGGGCTATGACTTCCTGAAATCATGCCCTGAAATGAGATCCATTCTGTCTGAAATTTTGCTCACCACACCTAGATTAACGTTATGTTGCCCTTCCAATCTCTGCAATATTCTTGTCAGCCCCTATGCTGCTCCTGCTCCCATCTCCCTACCCTAAGGCTCCTACCCCTGTGACCATCCCCACTGTAAGACTTGCCCTATGCACCCACCTACCACCAGGTATAATAGCCCTCTAACTGGCAAAACATATGCGAAACGACAAGTCATATACCACTGTTCGGCCTTCTACATCGGTATGACTACAACCAAATTATCAACTGGGACAAATGGGCATAGGCAGAGGATGGTATACTGGCAACTCACAATATCCTGTTGCAGAGCATGCTCTACAACACAACATTAGTGACCTCAGCAACTGTTTCACCCCACACACCATTTGGATTCTTCCCCCAGACACGAGTTTCTCAGAACTCCGCAGCTGGGAATTAGCACTACAACATGTACTTACTTCTTGCCACCGACCTGGCCTTAATTTATATGTATTTCTTCTGTCTCAGCATTTCTTCACTGTAACTACTCTTTGTTTCACTCTGTTTTAGTTTTCTACCTCTTTCATTGTCTTTCCCATCTATTTTTCACCGCCCCCTCCCACCTCTGTTACTTACAATGCACTTAGCTTTTCACTAATTCATGCATGATGTTTAAGCAGTAATCTCTCTCTGCATAAGTAGTATCTGGGTAGGTTGTGTGCCCTCGTAGATCATTTTCCATGGATAATTCTGCAAGCAAGCCCAACACACCCACAAAATGAAAAAGACTCTTGACGAGCCCCGAAAGACCCACCAAAAAGCTACTTCAAAATCAGACAACGAACTCCAGATCATGAATTTTGTAATAATTATTTTTAGTTTTCTACATTACTTTACATTTTAGTTTCAAGTCACCATCTTTAAAAAAATTGAAAGTCCTAGTTAGTTATTATTTTATTAAACCATTCTGGCAAAATAATTTTAAATTTTCTCCCCATATCTAGTTTTCAAACGTTCGCAACCAGTAATGTAATACCATTCATTTACTCACTAATATTTTTAAACAAATCAGAACTGCTTGCATTACTTAGCTTCTTCAGTAGAACCTCCATTTATATAGATTAAAAATTTAATAAGATTGAATTAATAAGATTAAAATAATATTATAAATATGACTAATTGTGGGATGAATTTAAGTTAGACATTTTTGTCGACAGAATTAATAGACCATGAGAGAGACGAGTTGAATGTAATATTTGCAATGAATATTTTAAACCATCTTTAATTACAGAACATTTGAGAAGTCAAAATCATAATTTAGAGGAATGATATATAGAATTATGGGATGAAATAGGCAACTCAGAAGCTCTTTTTTATGACTGTAAAAACAATAGCAAAGCTTAATTTACAGATAATTTACAAAAAAATTACAAAATTACATTAAGTCCTACTCATCATTCTTAAAAGTTTCTCATTCTATAACCAAAAAATTAGGTAACAATGAATACAACAAAAGATAACTAACTAAGTTATTTTACTTCTATAAGGAATGTAGTATGAATTTTTTCTTTACATAAGGAGATATTTGATATCCATAAGGCACAGTATCATACTTTTCTAGAACCACTCTTATCATACCGAAACGAGAATTCTTTCTTAACCTGTTTGTTGACCAGATTTTTAGTATCAACATCTCTGGTTATCTGATTGTACTCTAGCTGCATCTTTTCTTTCACTTCACTCTCCATTAGCCTTATTTCGAATCGCAATTCAACTTTTGAATATTCTTGTAATTTAGAGTCAATCACTTGACTATCATCTCTGTTTAACAATGTTCTCATAATAGTAACATATATATAGACAAAGATAATGTGACTTACCAAACAAAAGCGCTGGCAGGTCGATAGACACACAAAATTCGAGCTTTCGCAACCGGCGGTTGCTTCGTTAGGAAAGAGGGAAGGAGAGGGAAAGACGAAAGGATGTGGGTTTTAAGGGAAAGGGTAAGGATAAGGAGTCATTCCAATCCAGGGAGCGGAAAGACTTACCTTGGGGGAAAAAGGGATAGGTATACGAGCGCGCGCACGCGCGCACGCACACGCACACGCACACGCACACGCACACGCACACGCGAGCTCTACCGGCGCTTTTCCGCTTGGTAAGTCTTGGAATCTTTGTTTTTAATATATAATAGAAAGAAACTTCCACAAATATATATAATTCCAATCACAAAGAAAGCAGATGTGAAAATTACAGAACTATTAGTTTAATAAGTCATAACTGCAAAATACTAACGTGAATTCCTTACATACGAATGGAAAAACTGGTAGAAGCCGACCTCGGGGAAGATCAGTTTGGATTCCATAGAAATGTTGGAACACGTGAGGCAATACTGATCCTATGACTTATCTTAGAAGAAAGATTTGTAGACATAGATAAAGCTTTTGACAATGTTGACTGGAACGCTCTCTTTCAAATTCTGAAGGTGGCAGGGGTAAAATACAGGGAGCAAAAGGCTATTTACAATTTGTACAGAAACCAGATGGCAGTTATAAAAGTCGAGGGACATGAAAGGGAAGCAGTGGTTGGTAAGGGAGTGAGACAGGGTAGTAGCCTCTCCCCGATGTTATTCAATCTGTATATTGAACAAGCTGTAAAGGAAACAAAATAAAAGTTTGGAGTAGGTATTGAAATCCATGGAGAAGAAATAAAAACTTTGAGGTTTGTTGATGACATTGTAATTCTGTCAGAGACAGCAAAGGACTTGGAAGAGCAGTTGAACAGAATGGACAGTGTCTTGAAAGGAAGGTATAAGATGAACGTCAACAAAAGCAAAACGAGGATAATGGAATGTAGTCGAATTAAGTCGGGTGATGCTGAGGGAATTAGATTAGGAAATGAGACACACAAAGTAGTAAAGGAGTTTTGCTATTTGGGGAGCAAAATAACTGATGATTGTCGAAGTAGACAGGATATAAAATGTAGACTGGCGATGGCAAGGAAAGCGTTTCTGAAGAAGAGAAATTTGTTAACATCGAGTATAGATTTAAGTGTCAGGAAGTCGTTTCTAAAAGTATTTGTATGGAGTGTAGCCATGTAGGGAAGAGAGACGTGGACGATAAATAGTTTGGACAAGAAGTAAATAGAAGCTTTCGAAATGTGGTGCTACAGAAGGATGCTGAAGATTAGATGGGTAGATCACATAACTAATGAGGAGGTATTGAATAGAATTGGGGAGGAGTTTGTGGCACAACTTGACCAGAAGAAGGGATTGGTTGGTAGGACATGTTCTGAGGCATCAAGGGATCACCAATTTAGTACTGGAGGGCAGCGTGGAGGGTAAAAATTGTAGAGGGAGACCAAGAGATGAATACACTAAGCAGATTCAGAAGGATGTAGACCGCAGTAGGTACTGGGAGATGAAGAAGCTTAAGTGCACAGGATAGAGTAGCATGGAGAGCTGCATCAAACCCGTCTCAGGACTGAAGACAACAACAACAACAACAACAACAACAACAACAAGTAACTTTTCAGGCCGGTTGAAGCCCAATGCACAATCTAGTTATTTCCCAATTCATCAGTCCATTTGCCTAACATACAGCCAGTTTCCACTGTATTTTCACCATTATCAATATATACTACAGAATCGGTATCAAAATATATAACAGATTCTCTAAGTTTACCAAACGTCCTGCATTCGATGTAGTGAATGCAGCTATGAAAATATTTGTAGCTGTATTATTTTCCACATAATAATCCTTAAAATTATATGTCATGTGAATCATACGCTCTGCAATAAAATTTATATCTAAATTATCTAATTGGTCATCCAAGAGTATCTCATAAAAATTCTGTAAATTTGTTATATATTGTTTAATGCTTGTTTATTCCAGTCTCTGATCACAACTGAATTATTTACACAATGACTGGTTTCAGTATATAATTACCATCTTCAGATCTTTTTTACACTACGTTCTAAAGTGATACGGCCATAATGGCATAATCAAAACATATCAATATAATCTGCATAGAACCGTCACATAGATTTAAAATATGGAGTAGAATAGGCCACATCGTCCACATAGTGGTTATTGCCAAAAAGCTTTATGTTAGGAAATAGTTTCACATTTCATTCATACGCACCAGTTTCTCATGCAAGAGTTCAAAAAGTAGTATTACAAAATTTTTATATAAATTTGGAATCGTCTTATTGTTCTATAATTTGTATGATGTCCCAGTTTCTTCTCCTTCCTCGTTCTAACAAACAATCTTGTCATCACAAATTCTGTAGTTATTCCTGCCATTCTCAAAATTTGTTCACCGATTAACTTCACTAACCCTGCCAGGAACACAAGTTTAGTTATCTCCGGTTAGACATTGTTACATGTTCGTACGACATGTTTTCCGCATTACTTGCAGAATATAACTTAAGTGGCTGCTAGCCAGGGACTGTACAACTGGGCCATACTAGTATAGCGATCTGGCCAAAAATTTTCTGTCAAAATTTCATTTTCTTGGATACACTGAGAAGAAAACCAGTAATTTTTCTCACCTGTTATTCCTGTTAGTCGTTTATTTCCATTCTGGTAGTCTGAATCTATGGATTTCACTAGCAATTATAACAACGCTGATCATTCGCAAACCCAATCAACCACATAATCAGACAGCAACTGGCATTCATCCATTCGGCTTTACTCCACTCAGCTCCTATAGCCCAGTCCCCTTTTGGTCTACGTGAAGTTTATTTCCAGATGCGACGAGAATTCTCCTGACAGAAACATCACGTGTACAGTATGCACACATTCAAAAATCAACTTATAATTCAGTCAGAAATTAACTAAAAACGTGTTCAAAATGTTCAAAAACGAACAGGGATGCATTTCAAATTCATATGAATAATCATTAGACCAACGTGCCCTGGATGCTAAGCAACTGGTGAAAAAAAATTTTTTTTCTTAAGAATATGAATTTGGCACCCCCTGTTCCCGGTATCATCTGACTGCTTGCTGCGACTGCTTGCACAGCCAACAGCCACATTCCTGTAGCCAGAATCTACTGCTCAAACGTGACTCAACTGCGCATGCACGTGAGGCCGCTGGTAATCGCTAAAACAAATCTAATATAAAAGCCTTTGACACATTTTGCTGTTGGCAGACACTTGCACGAGCATTGTGTGTCGTCATCGTGTATGGCACATTTCCTTTGCAATTTAAGTTATTTACGTTATTTTTTTCTATTGTTTATGTTTTATTGTTAAAGTATTATTCTGGAGTAGCGGGATACAGTAACATCCTTTGTTAGAGTATCGGTTCTTACCAGTCAAAATTACAAAAATTTAACAGAAAACTATGACAATGAAAAATTCCTGGAAATCCAAAAAATTCCCAGATTTTTCTCAGTTTTTACCCGGATGAAGAAATTCTTGGGGTTTTCCCCAGATCTCCCGCTTGTCCTGGGTCGTATACACCCCAGTTATATAATCTGTTTTCTCACTAATGGTATCAAGTTTGGCAATATTAGCATTGTTAAACAGAATTTTGTAGTCAACAGACCATGCTTTAAATATTTCATTAAATTTCAATCTAATTTCTTCAATCTCAAATAAAAGCTTTCTAGATGGATCAGTCTCTTTTTCTTGCTTAAATAGTTTGCTACTGAAAGGGTAAATCTGCTCTAGTCTCACTATTTCTCTTGAGGTGCAAGGCCTTTCAATACTGTCATAATCAAATCTGTAGAAATAATTTATATAAGATACATGTTGCGGTCTCGAACTTGCTGCTGGGAATACTTCGGATGAAGTGTAAGCTCTTGTAATTGAATGACATTAGTTAACTCTGATTTCCTCAATGTGCTGCATCCTCTAATGCCAAGATTTTTAGCTAGAGTTGGGAGTTCCTTTACTCTCAAATCGTCAAGAGTTCTTGTAGGAGGAGGCAGGTTATTTGAAATGATTACATTAATTAAATCAGCTTTTCTAATTCCACTATAAACTCAAATTATTCCTTCTGCAATAATCACAAAGTTGGGCGACTGTAAACTTTGTCAACAGTGTCCATCCTTTTAGCCCTTATATTTAATAAGGATAGAAAACAATAACCCCTCAAAAAATAAATAGCAAAATTAAGCTTCAGTTAATTTCATGTTCTTGTCTGACTGTAAATGTCTTTCGAGACCACTTTTAACTATATCTTTTCCACAACACACTATTTTCCTTGTTCGCTTACCTTCTAGTTGGCAAATCTTACATTTACTTTAGAGTTTGCCCCTAATTAAATGGTTAAAGTAAAAATGGCCTTAAGTCAGCAAGTGCTGAAGCAGACAGTGAGAAGACTGTTTTGGTTGTCTCCTGTCTCGGGATTGTGTCCTGCTCCTGCTGGCACATCATCACTCCAAGTTCTATTAATTTTATTTTGTTTTTTATAATAATCCAGAATACAAATCTTACATCTACTAGATAGTTAGCTTTTAGACATAGGATTTGAGTAAAAACAATAAAAATCTTTAATTTCTTGACAACCGATAGATTTTTTAGGATTAGCGTCAGTTTCTTGCTTTTCATCTCTTTCAGCTGCCATTGCATCAGTTACTTTTTCCAACATTTTAGTACACTCTTCACTTGAAATTTGTTTTAAAAAATTCTTATGATTAGATATACACTGTTTAAAACATTCCTTTTTTACTATTACATATATTTCTGCATAGTACATTCTTTACAAATATGTGAAAGCTTATACTTTGAGTATTTGTGTAAATGAAAGTTATCAATTGACTTCTCAACTTCACATTTTTTTACACTTCGTCAAGTCTTCCATTTATTAATAAAATATTTACACTCTTAATTTTTTCGTTGTCACTATCAATCCTACAATGTATTTTTTGTTTCACAAACACGTTTCGTGAAAAGCAAATTGCGATATAATAACACACAGTCAAGGAAATTACAGATGGAATCCCGGGTGCCTGAATAATTAACAGAATTTCAGAGTTCGCACTCCTGGACCATGGAAAATTTTAATTTACTAATGATGTATTTTCATTCTATATAAATGAAGGTATCTAATGCAGTTGTGGAATGATCTATGCTGAATATCTTTGAATTCATTCGAGAGAGGAACTATGACTTAAATTTAGGAAGTTGGTTTATTCGAGGACAAAAATGTGCTGATTACTAACGATATTCTAGCGTTTTGTATGGAATTTCCGAGAGAGAACATTCCCCCCCTTAGGAAATTTGATGGGATAAAATAAGATTAATGTTGATTTTCTCAAAACCAACAACATCCCTGTCATGTGGATCAAGCACGACGACCCTATCACGTTGGGAGTACGAATACATTCAAAATGAGAAACAAATCTTAAGACCAAGTAACTTCATCTAAAAGAAATGGATTATTTTAACTGTCAATAATTTTAAAAAATCTGTTATGTCCTTCAACAAAAAACAATGTAAACAACTGAGACAGTATTACTTAACAATTGAGAAAATCTTTGTGGATTATCTAAAATACAAAATCTCTGTTGAAAAAGAGAAATCTCAAAAAATTACTGAACAACAAGCGATAGAAATACAAACAAAAGATCAAGAATTAAAAGAAATGGGAAAAGAATGTCTACAAATAAAAAATGTAATGTCTGATGCAGTGGAGCTGAAGAAAGAACAAATTATATACATTGCCACATTGGAACAGTATGCCTAGAAAAATTATTGTGAAGTTGGTGGCGTGTTATCTGAAAATCATCTTTCAAGAAGATTATCAAGCTATAATAGCAGAAGACCTAAAGATGATAAAATATTTTGTCAGAAAATATAAATGCACTGATTATAAATTAATAGAGCAAATGCTTAATATTTATGTTGTTGTACACAGAGTAGATAAAAGAAATATAAAATATGCACTTCAACAGTCTATCTTACACCATTGAGAAATTGTGTGACCAATCCAAGGATATTGTTGATGAAGTAAACAAGGAGAGAAAAAATATTTATGACAAAACTTTGACTGTTCCTGTTGTAGAATTTTAATTTACTAACGTCTTTTTCATTCTAGATAACTGGACCCAATCACAGGCCTTAACAATAACAAATTTGCGTACAACATGAAGCAAGTTCTTGTGATAATCCATGGTTCAAAGCCAAGGATGTCACAGAAATTCTAGAACACAAAGACACACAAAAAGTGATTAAAGAACATGTTGTAGGGAAGCAGCCTACTCATGCCGTATAAAATTCACATCAGTCCTTCCATTGTGTGCCAGCCTAGTCCGTTGTGACTAGCTCTGACGTCATGAATGTTGCGCAATACTTTAAAAATCAAGTAAATAACCTGAAACGTTTCTAGCATGTCAGGAGTAATACTAAATCAATATGTGTTTAATATCAGTTCAATAACTTTAACCATTTTCGAAGTTTGGACTCTTTCTGTAAAAATCATTGGCGAAACAGAAAAGAGCTAGAAACTTACAAATTTATATTTATATTCCTTTTGCATAATAATTTAGTAGAAACAATATTCTGGATCTCATAAATTAAAATTTTAGTTGAAATTCATGATTTTCTAGTTTTTGTCTTAAAAATTAAGGAAGCAAGATAGATTAAGTAAGCAAATAAATAAAGCTAGGATGTTTAAATATAAGTAGAAGGGAGATCCGCTACAATCATAAAGATGTGAGAAGTTTCAACTGAATAACTATTAAAGTATAGTGATAGTGTATCTCCAAAGGACAAGTTCAGTGCTCGTCTACTGCGTGTAGTGTAATTAAATTAATTCTCTCGCCCAAAATATGACATAGCCACATCAGACTTTCATTATGATTACTTACCTGTGTGCTGATTGCACTTTTAAATTGAGAGCTTCATCGGCCATCAGCAAAGGAAGCAATGATTTATTCGATAACTTAAAAGTGGTGCATTACTAGACCAGCAGCTAGTCAGGAGAGTGGATTTAATCAGGTGTTCCCTTAGCCGTCCGCACCGCGGCTTTATGTATAAGAACGCTGCGTGAGAAAGATAGGCCCCAGTTCTCTCCAGATGCTGGTTAGCGCACCATCTCTGCCGGGAGTCGCATTGCGTCGGTATCTTTGCTATAAACAGCCTCGGATGCCGTAATAAGTTACTCGGGATATGCGTAACCATGAAATCGTTTTCGGGTGAAGTGTTAATTCTGGGATGACTTTAATGATCTATCTTCAGTTTGTGTATGTTGTATTTTCACATGCCGCGGCGAGACAGACATTCTACCATTATTTAGCGTGGCTTTTGATGAACATTCTCATCAAATTATGGCGAGCATTCACTTAAACTTTTAGTTTGAACAGTTATAGTTGCATCAGTGCATTAGACTCTGAGCTGCTCTGGTAGTTGGATTGTGTGGATTCTTTTTGGTCTGTGATTTTCAGAATATAGTGAACACTTTTGAGAGAATCGTTTTTGATTATGAATTCCAGACAATCTCCTAATTCCTCAGAGCTATAAGCTGTAGCTGTAAGTGTATTTCTCAGATGAAGTGGACACTAGGAATTCTAATTACAGGCTTCACGTTTTTCTAATCATTTTCTGGTTGCCAATATTGTAATTAGAGAGCCAGTGTTGAGAATGTCAGACAACAGCATGAAATAAATCATAGGAACATTTCAATATCAAATATTTCCACCCGTCACCCCACATATGGTGCATCGGTGGGAAAGACATTCCACATTCATTTCATTAACATTAATTTCTACCCGCCGCCCCACATATGGTGCATCGGCTGGGAAAGACATTCTACCATTTATTATTAACAATGAATTCCTCCCGCCGCCCCACAATGTCGGAGAAAAAAATGGGTGACTTTATAGAGATTTTACATTGGATGACTCACCCAGTCAAGAAACTATAAAACATAACACATATTTCATTAATGAATCGGATCTTTATTCATTAATTTTGGAATTTACCAATCCTCAAAAAGCAATTTGTGATCATTTTAGAGAAAAACATTGCAATATTTATGGAAAAATATGGGCAAACAATTTGTTCACCTCTTGAAACATGCAACCAAACAGTTTTTATGCCGAAATAAGGATAAAAAATGTCTTAATCACTAACAATATTTTAGCATTTTTGTATGGAAATCCGCCATGGAAAATTCCCCACACCTGGAATTATGTCATAAACGAAAAGAATTTATGTAAGATATTTTATACTTTATTCGCTATAGAGTTTTAGATGGGATAACCACCCCGGCTGAAAATACAGTCCCACGCTTTGTGATTTATTTATTATAGAATTCCAGACATCAAAGATTTGACACATACAGATATATGAATTTCAGAGGATCTGAGCATACCCTCTGCAGATATAGCTAAATCTTGACGAAAGTCGACGTCCATCTTTTAAGACCATCAAAAGCCAAGGCCTAGAGATGCATGCGCATAAAAATTTATTTGGGACCCACAATGGATTCCAAGAAATTTAATAAAAGTCAGCAATTGAATTTTTAAATCTGTTTTTTAAAGTATTCATAAACAATACAAATTTCATCTCCATTGAGACCGTATAAAAAATTCACGCTTCCATTGGTTAATTGATTTATGAAAGTAGAGATTATATCTTCATCATCAGGATAACGTACACATAGAAAGAGTCACTTTCCACATTCATACTGTTTGGTACATTTATATAGAAAAATTTTATTTAATAATTATAAAAATTTATTTAAACATGGGGTGCTATTGTATAGAACTCCTTTAAATATACAAAATTCAACTTTTTTATGGTTGATTTTTTATTCATTATTTCTGTAAAGATTTTCATAAAATTATTTTTTCTTTATTTACCCAACTGTTGTGTAAATTATCAAAGCCCAACCATTTAACATAAACTTTATCTCCCTTCTTTCTCAAAGCTTTCTCAAAAGATAAAAATTTGGAAAGTTAATTTTCATTAGTTCTTGTTCATAAAAATTTTCTTTGGTATCTTTCAATTTATGAATGTATAACTTCTTCAATTTAGATAATTTCTGTTTACCAGTTGGCAGTATATCCTTTCTCAAAAAGTCCTTCAAGTTTACTGATTTTAACTTTATCTCTTTTAAATTTTGGAGATGCTAGACCCAACTCCCAGACGTGTCTAAAAGTTTTCTCATTAACTTCTATTGGTTTCATTTTTATAGTTGAATGTTTTGTCTTATCGTATACATCCACTAATTTTGAGACTAAATCAACCCATTTGTAATTTCCTTGAAGAGCAAATTTCTTCCACATCTTTTCTTTCAGTTTTTTGTTAGATCTTTCAACAACAGATGTTTTTAATTCTGTAAAAGTTGATAGTTATTAATGATTTATTTTTTCATCAATTCCATTATCTGTTTGGAAATTCTTTCGCTAACATGCATCTCTAAATATTTTATCAAATGCATCAACAACAATCTTACGTGTTTTATCTTTAACTGGGATAGTCCAAGCAAATTTAGAAAAGACATTGATAACAGTTAATAAATATTTATATCCTCAATTTATCTTCGAAATTCCTTTCAATTTACCTGAACTCAACTAAATCTGCTTGCCATAGATCATCAATACTGAGAGAAATAACATTTCTTCATTTAAAATTTTTTCTCATTGGTTTATGTAATTCATTAATGATTTCTTCATGAATATTAGAGGTGAGGGATTTGCTCACACCTTCACTGACTGCTGAACTAGGCGAAGGCTGAAGACTGCTTTGGCAATTCGCATACAAATGTTTTTTAAGGAATTTCTTTTTCTTTTTTTTTTTTTTTACAAATTGGACAAAAACCATCAATTCTTTGTCTACCATTTCTTGTGACAACTCTAAAGTTCATGAGTATAAGTAAAGTTTATACACTTCAAACAGTAGATGTGTTCGTCCATTTATATAGGTAAAAATTTTTAATGAAGTTTAAATTATTTTCAGCCATAATGGCTTAGTTGGTGGACCATGACTGTGTGGGATAATTATTTACTTCAAGTTTCTGCTACCAGTCACTTTTTTTTTATTTTATTTAGATTAAGCATAAAATAAAATAGAAAGTGACTGGTAGCAGAAACTTGAAATAAATAATTAAACTTTAAATTAGTCTAACAACTTCAATACTTCTAGATCTTCGTCAACTTTCTTGTCTAAGCTTTTATTAATTTGTAAATAAAATAGAAAGAAACTTCCACATGGGAAAAATATATAAAAAACAAAGATTCCAAGACTTACCAAGCGGGAAAGCGCCGGCAGACAGGCACATGAACAAAACACACAAACACACACACAGAATTACTAGCTTTCGCAACCGATGGTTGCTTCTTCAGGAAGGAGAGGGAAAGACTAAAGGATGTGGGTTTTAAGGGAGAGGGTAAGGAGTCATTCCAATCCCGGGAGCGGAAAGACTTCCCTTAGGGGAAAAAAAGGACAGGTGTACACTCTCTCTCTCTCTCTCTCTCTCTCTCACACACACACACACACACACACACACACACACACACACACACATTATTAATTTGTGAGTATAATGACTTTGTTTACTTTCTAGTGAATCTATTTTATCTAATGCATGAAGGAGACTTGATTTTGAATTGTTTATTTCTTTACTTTGATGTTCCACAATACCAATGAAATTACAATTTCTTTGCTTTAAATCTGAGAGAATCTTGTTGAGTTCTTCTTTATTGACATAGTTGCTGAACTGTGTTAGAATGCTTGTGTATTAAAGTTTTGTAACATATTCTTGTTCTAAATATTGTTTAGAAACAGCATCATAACCATTTACCTGATCTTTTATATCTACTATTCTTCTACCTTTAAAATCGATATAACCTTTAGTTGCTTTAAAAATGCTTTTTAATTCTTTCCAAAACTGTGTGTTTAAATTATTAATTTTTGGTTGAAAAGCTTCTGATGTCTGAAAATCCTTAACGAGTTTGTTTCAAAAATGTCCATTTAGTAAATCTAAAATATCACTAAACTTACAATTTTTTGCACAACAATTCTAAAATAAACAAACACAAATGGGCACAAATAAATTCATCAAAATCTTGAATTCTCTCACTTCTATAGTACAGATCATCTTTCCCAAATAGTTAACGATCTGTTTGGGAATATTTCCTCCATATGAATCAAAAATTAATTTTTTTATCTTTATTACTATAAGAGCAAATCCAATGGGGCCCAAAATGGCCAGAAGCATCTAAATTAATTATTCTACATTATAAATTTTTCACTTCGTTTGGCAACATCAATCAAAAACAACACAAAAGTGTTTGATTTTTCATTGTTTAACTAATTCTTCTATATCAAAATTAGATCAAAGATTGTTAAATTTTTTAATCATTTCTTTGAACTTTTTTAGTCCAGAGGCTGGTCTAAGCCGGCTCCAACTGGTGCTGCACCAGCTTTCTTTTCCATTTCCAAATTAAGTCTTTTTTGTTCTCCTAGCTCTTTATCAGCTTTCTTCTTGTTTATGACTGCATTTGCGATTGCTGCAGATCCGCCAGCAAGTGCACCAATAGTTGCTAGCTATGGCAATGCAACCAAATGTAATGGAAGAAATCCACCTTTGACTTGTGTTAAATCTTTTAATTCCTTCTTTTTTGTTAGATATTCAATACTATTTTTCACAACAGGAATACCTAATGTAATGAGTACATTACCACCAGTCTTTGGACAGACAGCTTTAGCTGCCGCTTACTCTCTGTTTCTTTTTTGTGCACAAGTTAAAAATGGTTCAATCACATTTAATTGATCATTATTCAGTTTAAATTTAATTGATTTTGGTTTAGTCTTGCAACTAGGTAGCAAAGTATAATCGATTGAAAAGCTATACATGTATATAGACAAAAATTTTTTAAAGATAAATATTTTTTAGATAGCGCCGTTTTACCGCTATTGAAATTTTTACACTCCCCCAACCATTGTCATCCACACCTAAGCCAGCAGCAGCTGAAGACTACATCCCAGTCCTAATTTACATTTCCCATACATTATTCCTCTAACTGCAGTTGCAGCTGTTTTTCCACCTGGTGAAGCATCACTTGCATGCATTCTTTCTTTTGCAGCTCACTGAAGGTCTTTATCTTCTTTGTCTTTTTTTCTAAATCTTTATGATCATGATAAGCAATGTCATATTTTTTGCAAGCTTCATCTAGTGGATTAATTCATGGATCACCTCTAGGTAATCTTTCATTGAGCTTAGTGAACCGTCTGCAGTAACTAACTCCCAGTAGATGCATCTCAGGCATTGGTACATTATTTGAAACCAAATTAACCAACCCATTACCGTGTTTTTTGCTCTTCCAAAATGTATGAGGAAGATTATTCAAAATTTTTAATCAAATATGGAATTCCATTTTGGATTGCTGACAACAAAATCACTAAATTTATTTGTTAACATTTACATTATTCCAACTTTTGCATTATGATAATTTTTATTTCCTGTTAGTACTTCACCATGAATAACTGCTAATCTGTCAATTAACTGACAGTCATCTTCCATTGAAACATTCGATTGGTTTATCTGTATACTTTTTAATTATGCCTTCACCTTTTTTTTTTTTTCAGGTGAACTTATTTCTGAAGAAACTTTTGGTCTTCTTAATTTTAGAGAACAGTCATTAACAATTTCTTTTATCAAACCTTTACATTTGATTCCTCTGCTTGCTTTGACTCTACTTGGGTTATTTTCAGAATATATTGCTCCTGTATTATGCAATACATAAATATAATTTAATAAATCAACTGTACTGAATTTCTCATCCATATCATCCATAGTAATATTCCTTCAAGTTAAAAGATTCATTGAATCATTGGTTCCTTCGTATGTCTTTTCACCAACTGTTACTTTATCTACGTCAAATGTGGCTGGTACTCTTCCTATATATTTGAAGGCACCTATCAGGTCTTAAACCAAAAGTAGTATCTTCACTATGGTTTACATATTCTAGCATTCCTTCACTTATATTTATTTTCTATGCATCACTATCCCTTTTTTAATTGTCGCTCTTCTTCATATTCTTCTCAATTCCGCTTTAATTTCTGATTCACTTAATATATAGTCATATTTACCAGGACTACCATCGTGTAATTGCATATCTCCAAAATCTTCAAGATGATGATACAGAACCATTTGTTTTTCAACCTCTCTATTTTCCTCAATTACTTTCAAAACATTATCTCCTAATCCCTCAATTCCTTGTTTAACTTGTTCAAAAGCATCAATATCTGGCTGATCTTTCTTAAATTTCTCGTACTCTATTCTTGGTTGTTTTTCCATTTTTTGAACTCTTCTTTTAATTGTTCCTTTACTCTTCTATTTTGTCTGGATTTTTTAACAACCTCCACATCATATTTTCCAAATATTTAATAAAGAAGAAAAACATTAATGTTTATAAAAATTAGTAAGGTAATGCAGTCTCATTATACGCTTTTCAAAACAGTAGCAACCACACATATCCAGACCATCTACAGTTTCTTCATCAGACCAAGGGCAATTAGTGTAATGATCATTAATTTTTTCTAAATTTTCATATTCTGTTATATAATCAAGACCTTCTTTTTAAATTATTTATATGTTCTTGTAAAACATCAGTGTTGTGGTCTAATAGATACGCAGTTTCATTTTTTAAGCTATCCATTAATGTAGAATGTAAAATTTAATAAATGCTGTATTTTATTTCTGAACTTCCAATCATTCAGTTTTCTTGTCATATCTATCATAATAAAACCAAACTGCTCTTTCCAACATTTACTACATATTTCTTTAAATTTATCAAACTTCAAATCATCTCCAACAAATTAATGGTAAATGTGATATAAATTAGTGTCATCTTGTCTTAAGATATTTTAAAAATTTAGATTATCTCTTAGTAACTGTTTAGGTTTTTTTGAGTAAGTTTGAGCCAAATAAAAGCAATGTATTCCTTTATGTCTTCCTCCTTTCATAAATTCTGAGTATTTTTGTTGATCTATGCTTTTAGAACAAATATACAAGTGACTGATTCTATTCCAATTCAACCCACTGTCAATCACTGATATTGTTTTTCCACATCCACTAGGGCCAATTATTGCACAATGGATTGAATTTGGTAAAAGTTTACAGTGTTTATTTTTTTATTTCTTTTCAGGAAATCTTACTTTTGGCTCCCAATCAGCTTTCATTTAATTAAATAATTTTTAATAATAAATGAGTAGATTATTTCAATTGAGTGGTAAGTCATCTCCTCTCAAAAAAATCATTGACTGTACCTATACGAGACAGCTTTAGTAATGTTGCATTAGTTGGTTTTTATTCAACTTTTCTAACTTGATTATTGCATCGAGAAATAATACACTTTACTGTGATGGAACTTCCTGTCGGTCAGTAGAGCTTAAGAAATTTTTAAAAAATTTATTCATTTAAAAAAGCCTAATATTCACATTAAAGCAAATGAAATTTCAAACAGATTTACTATTGAGAGTGATGTTAAGTTATATACGGACATAAAAGATAGTACTGACAGTGTGCTCGGACTTAGGGGCCAAATTGTTGATGCTAATGAAAAGGCTGTTGTTAAAGATGTTCCTAAAATTATTCCATTCGAATTAATAAATGTAAATTTTAATTTGGCTGATGGGATGTTTGTAAAGCATAATGAGCATTTTCACAGAGAAACTTACATTATTGCTTCATTTGATCCAATTCAGGATTTATAAATTACTATAACTGATGAAAATTATAATTCGATTGTCTTTAATGGTGCTTGTGTAACAGTTATTTTAGAGATTTCATAATATTTTTTGTTCTTAAATAAATCAATAACAATGTTGAGAGTTATCAGTTTTACTCATTTCCTGTGAAAGAGAAGATAAAAAAATAATTTAAATCTCCCAAACAAGAACACAGAGACTAATATAAATATTGGAGATGCTTGGATTCATCCTAATCATGCCCTGTTATACATAAACTTCAGTATTAGTGGAACAGCTGGTAAAGATTATCCAAATTATGATGGAAAATCCAATAAAAAATTAATTGATAGTTATGCAGCAAAACTGTTCAAAGTTATTACCACAAAGAAATGAAACAATATTTTGTGGAATTTACATTTCTTTCTTCATTAGCTCTTATTTGACTGATCTCGACTCTAGCCAATGAGCTAACCATGGAAGGACATATTCTTAATAATGGAAAGGTAAAAAGTAAGAGAAATGAAGTGCTTTATCCATTAGAATTATTTGGCAAGTTTTTTAAAGATTATAAAAAAAAAAATGTCGGACGGAGATTTAAATGGTCATCGAGTGCTGGAGACTCTATTCTTCATTAGGCAGATTGTACCCAAGCAAGAGTTGAAGATATGACAACACTTCCAAAAGAGGGTAAAATTGTCATAGAATCAATGGAAATTTGTGTTCCTGTGGTTAAATTTGAACCAGAATATTCGCTTGAATTAGAACAAAATAGACTTAAAAATCCGAAAATTCTCATATTTTTCATTGAACCACAAACTGTAGATATTGTTGGATTCGATGAAAAGAGAAATTTTGAAACATATTACAAATTTCTATAACTCTGCATAATTTGATATCTTCATTGTTTTCTAAACAAAAAGGAAAAATAATCAGTTAGTCGACTCTTCCTTATTCGGTCATGTTAAATTACAGAATATCTACATTAAAAATGGAAGTTTTTTGTAAAAAGATGTGGAATCTAGATCCACCAAATAATTATCTAAGAGCATATGATGCTTTCCTAGATTTTAAGAGAACTATACAATTAATTTATGATGTTACTGTAGGTCCATTAAAGTTTATTGAAAATTATCCTATTTATGTCATAAATATGTCTAGGAGAATGAATGTGTTAGCTACACAGAAAACGACAATGAAATTAGTTGCCACTTTTGACGACAAAATTGTGAAACACACAAATGCATATTTAGTCATGTAAGCTAAAAAAAATTGACATAGGGTTCACAACACAGAATTCTTACTGAAAATTTTTAATTTTCACTTCTTCATGAATATTTGGCTGAGTTATTAGCGAAAAATGGAAGTATCGCAGCCACTGGCCGCTTCATATGTGAGAAATTGCGTAGCTTTTGTCCATATGAGATCGATAACTCCAATAGCCGCTAGAGTAAACAGCAGGCTGTTATAGAGCAGTTGGTGCGGCCTTCAGATAACTAGCCATGCCTCCTTATCTCTGCCTCTGTCACTCTCAGCTACACTTGTCTTGCAACAGTTGAGGAAACACTCAATAGACACCTCTGACTGCAGAAAATTAATATTACAATAATTTCGCTATTTCTTAACAGATTTTGATGATTTAAACTTTGACACAAAGTTAATTAAACAGTTTCCTACAGTTTCTAAGTGATTAAACTCAATTTTCATAATTATTGTATAGTTCAAAACTTTTTGCTCTCATACCAACTTTGTCACCCAAATACCAGCTATATATAGAAACCTCAAGTCTCCTTACTCTGTCAAACCTCTTAAAAGAGTATGTAGACTGAAAGATTTTGGCCATTATCTCATGTGATCATCAAGTGTCCGTCGTTTGAGGAGAGCTAGTCATTTGACAGAACATTTTCTATTCTCGCTTCTGTACGATTTATCGCCAATTCTATGGGTGAGTTTAAGATCTGTCCTAAAGGGTAGATGGTGTGATTCACCCCGAAATAATGGAGCACTCTGTTGACTCAGAGGCAGGTCTCTGTGATGCGCTGAAGCTCAGTGGGGCCTGAGTGGAAGGTGTACGGTATGGAATGTTTTGCACATTTTTCTTATGTACGAATTTCATGATCTGGAGTTCGTTGTGTTTGGAAGTAGCTTTTCGCCGGGGCTTTCGGGGCTCATCGAGAGTCTTTTTCATTTTGTGGGTGTGTTGGACTTGCTTGCAGAATTATCCATGGAAAATGATCTACAAGTGCACCCAACCTACCCAGATACTACTTGCATATTACCCCGTCTTCCACCTTTAAGCTCTCAGGTTTTCCCATCTCGTCTGATGCAGTCCCCAACAATCAGTCTTTTCTTCTCATCCCATATGGAAAGCCTCGACTGACCCGCAGTTCTGGGCTACTTTCCCGAAATATATCCCTTTTCCTAGATCTCTCCAGACCTTTTCCTTCACCCCTCTTCCTTCCCCTTTACCCTTTTGCCTGAAAAATGAGCCACTAGCTAAAAAAGCTTGCCAATTAGAACTGTCTTATGTGTGTGTTCTGCTGCCACTTGGTGAGTAGATTTTTTATCTAATAATAATAATAATAATAATAATAATAATAATAATAACAATAACAATAATGAGCAAAATAAGTCTCCAAAACTACCAACTGAGCCACACAGCCCATCAAAAACTCATCATAGCATAATGACAGCCAATATCTCGCTTACAAAAATGAACAAACACAGACTAGATCTATATCTCAGATTCATCCATTAATTTTCTCTGATTTCTTTAACATTGTCATCCTCTTTAGAGTCCTCTTGAAAATCATCTACAGTATAGGCATCCAGGTACAATTCAGCAAATCTCTGTCACATGTTTAAGCTGTGGGTTTCTTCTTTGTTGAAAGAGACATTCCAGGAGATATGAATTTTCTTTGTCTCCAGATTGTAGAAGCATTACCTGATGCTATATCCATTACAGGTAACCATGACCAATTTCTTCAATTTTCAATTCCATTTTGATACAAATATATCAGGAACGTGTACATTAGCTGCTGATGTAAACTTCCTCGGGGGTTTTAATTGTAGATTTTTCCAAACCATTTTTCCTTATTGCATAACGTTATTGTTTGCTTTACATGGTCATTAAGACATATGCAGCATGATATACTACCTCTGCCCAAAGTTTGCAACAATTCTGTACTCAGTGACATAGCACATACACACTCAACAACGGACCTGTTTTCTCACTCAACTTTCCTATTTTTCTTTCTTGTATATCAACATATTCTCTCATGCTTCCAGCTGGAATTTCAATCAGTCTTCGAAATTTCAAAAGCACGTCACATTAACTTTTAAGGAAATACACAACTCTATACAATGTCCAAGCATTCTTCAAACCTACGTACAAATGTGCTACTCTAGAGATTTTCTCGTCCATTCATATACCAAATTTGAATCTCATCAATTTTCGTACTGAGATGATTCACAAAGAAGATAATCTTTCTTCACTTTCAAACCAGGAACCATATTCATTTTGTGTGTGTGTGTGTGTGTGTGTGTGTGTGTGTGTGTGTGTGTGTGTGTAGCTTATGGGCACTCAACATTAAGGTTATCAGTGCACTACACACATTAAAAGAAATGAATGTGGATAAACTTACTGAACTCTTTTTCACATAGCGAGGAGGAAACCTATAAAACGACACCCACACACTTGCTCCCACCTTATTTGAGTTGACCCTCACAATCACTCCATCTCACACACCTTAAAACGACAGAGAAACAGTGAAACGTGTTATACCTGGGGTTAAAACAGAAGTAAAATGACAGAGGTGCTACATGAAAGGCACAGAAAATTGTGACTGGCTGACTGCTTACAAAAAATATGGGTGAGCCAGTCACCTTGTCAACACACTAAGAGCATCTGACTATAATTTGAAGAAACAAGTGGGACATATCACTAAACCTTACAACTCTCACCACATTCATTTGAATGCTGCTTAAAATAGAGGGCAGATGTGTCGGAAAATCTGCCACTACCCGCTGGTCAAAAAACCAACACAATAAATTGTGTCACACAGCAACCTGTACACCAAAGCACCACACACTGGAGGGTCCTCTCACTGGAGCATCATAGGGCTGTGGCCTATCTGAAGATGAGTAAAGAGAGCTTCACCCCGTCTGTGTGGCTGTGTTGTGAGCTTCACTATAGAGAGCTTGTTGGCTGTCACTTCCAGTCAGTCAACTTCCCAGCAATGGGTGACTGTACGTAAACAGTGAGGTGATAGCATACAGGGGGATGGCACATGGAACTAACCGTGGAATATGACACACCACCTTGGCTGCTACATTTGGCCTTTCATTCCCCACAAGACCCATGTGCCCTGGCACCCTGCATAAGGAGCTTCCTTTCTCAGCCTATTTAACTGGAGGATGGACTCCTGGCTACCCAGAACTACTTCATCAGCTGGATACAAATGTTGCAGAGTCTGAAGGGAACTCAGGAAGTCTTAACAGACAAGGGATTTAGCAGGTACAGTACATCTCATCTGCTCCAGTGCCCTCAAGGTCATGGACAGTTCAGCATAAAATACTGTGAACTCTGGAGACAACTGAATCTTGAGGACAGGATCCAGGAAAGCAACAGAGCAATCAATGAAATTCCCCTGTTTAGACCCAACTATGTATACAGCTACATTGCCGGAATGCTCATCTGCAAAGTCAGAAAAAAACATTTTAAGGACAGAAGCTGGAGTTCAGTCTTTCCTTTACTACACTAAATCTAAAATTACTCAGGGCCTCTGCAGTAATCAGGGCGGCAGTTTATTTTAAAAAAAAGAAAAAAGAAAAAAAAAAACTGGATTGGAGCCCCTACATCCCCCACACAGAGGGACTCCAACACACACTTCCATGGATCCCAAATGGCCTTTTTGCCTGCAGACCGTGGGTAAGGGGCATTCCATATCTGGATGAGCAATTGTGTGGTTTGCTGAGGAAGTGGGAGTAGTGACGAACTGCCTTGCCTGATGCTCCATTAGAATCTTCCAAGTGATAGTTCCTCAGCCTCTGCACAGAGACTGGGTATGCGGTGATCTTGTAAGCACCTTGGCCAGCCTGATCCCCTCATGGCAAACGGCATCCGTGATCTTCAGGTACGCAGGCCTCTTCCTGCACACTGTGCACTGGCTCAGACACTTCAGAATGTTCAGTGCCTTCTGGGACCTTGCTTCAGATCCTCCATGCATGGTAACCACGAAAGCTTGGAGTAAAAAATGAGGCCCAAAAACTGCACAGAGTCATTCAAGTGAGAATGGTATTCCACATGCGTGATTCAGTTAAATTAAAAATATAATGAGAACAATTAAAATGAACACACAGACTCTTCTCTGTAGAAAACTCCAATCGAGTCTTTGCAGTCCATTTCACCAGCCTCTTTACTGTAAGTTGCAACTGACAAGTTGTTGCAATACTGGAGGATGAACAGAAAACTGTAAAACCATCCACAAATAAGGAGCATTGTATGAGACTCCTTGCCGTAGACATGATATTTTTTATCATCGCAAATGGGGTAACAAAAATGCTGCCCTGAGGGATACCATTCTCCTGCTCCAAACTATTTGACAGCACATCCACTTTGAATTGAAAAAAAAAAAAACCACTTTGATAAGAAAGACCAAATAAAGATTGGGAGATGGCCACAGAACCTAGCCCGGGAAACAGTGTCTCCGGGTAGTGTTGTACAACTTACTGGCATCAAAGCATATCTTTATGCAATACTGTTTATTTATGAAAGCCTACTGAACAGCCACCTCTAGAAAGGTGTGTCGACAGTGGTTCAAAATCTCCTGAAATCACAGTGAGAGCAAGACTTTAAAACTTCCTGATCTGTAACATCCAAACCACACACCAGTTAACTATACGCTCCAAGGTCTTTCCTACATTGTTCATAAAAGCGACACTCTGGCAACTAATGAGACACTAATGAGACACAGTCCTTTCCCCAATTTGAGAAGAGGAACCAAAACTGCCTCCCTCAATGAGTTGAGACTGCTGTCTATCAGCCACACTGAATGAAAACTCTGTAAGAGAACATTGGCAACCACAGCCTTGTCTGATGTCCAGGGAAGAGGTACGGACTTCAAAGTAACTGCAGCAACACAAGTACATTGACAAACACAGGTACTAGTGATAATACTTGCAACCTGTTTGTGTGGCAGCATCAGTCTTTTGAAATGGCTGTTTGAGAACAGATGCAAAGGAATTCTCAAACATCTGGGGCTGCATGGTCTTACAGATCTTCTGGGCCTCACCATACAAACTGCAATTGGTTCTCTTAATCTCCTGTGTCTTCCATTCTTCAAGCAACACAATGCAGTTTCTACTCCAGACAGGTGAGCTCCGGAGTGGTTTACACATTTTGCAGGAGGTGAACAACCGACTTTTAAGGGCTGCCTTACCACGTTTGCTACAAGTGGCTTCTCTTTTACAACCTAATGTTGTGTGACCAAAGAGCTGGCTTGTGAAACAGTGCATCGGGTTTTGGCATAAGGCCGTACGCTGAGGCGACGGAAGCCTGCCTTCATGTGCTCTGGAAGTTCTGTGCTGCTGAACGACAGTATAAACGAGTCTAACTTCAGTAGATCACTGTCTGCCCTTTTTATTACGTTTTTCACATCAACAGTAATTGATAAGAATATTGCAATAACACCTCCTAATTTACTAGGAACTGATCGTAGAATTGCCTTCCTGGGACCACTCAGTTTTCAGTTCTTCTTGGGAATTGTCCACCAGATCTCACCAGATCGTTGCAAGTCACAACACCTTTCTTTAATTCACAATGTTGTGCAGTTCACTTTCTATTGCATACTCCCCAAGGCAATGGCTTTTTGTATGTTCTTCACTTATTGGTAATTAGACATTTCTACCATTAGGGTTGCGTTTTGCAGGCACTTGACAGATTTTAAAGTTGCAGCGATGTCTTCAAAACCGTTTTGGGTACAGGATGGTGAAGCTTTCTTAAAGCTGCCCTACTTCCATTTAACTATAAGAAACACGCTCTGGTCACCAACATGTGTTCTGTTACTAGAGACTGGAAGTCTCTGTGGAGTCCCAAAGTCTGGAGGACTGGCTATATTAGCAAGCTTGTTTGATTGAGTGTCCGTATCTAACAGTGGCCACCTTTCCGTTGGAAGGTGGTGGAGGAGGAGTAGTGAATTTAGGGCTTCATCTCGGTCCCACATAACGCTATGGAAATGAAAGCCCACCTAAAACAGCACCCCACATGTTTAGGTAAGCCTTATAAAACTAAGATTCGTGAGTTTCCCCAGATATTTCCTGCTAACAACTGCGCCACTGCATCGGCACGCAGCACACCTCAAGGAGTGTCGAGGTTTTTACCATCCTTGCAATCTGTGTGGTCAAGCAAAGATCCATGGTCTCTGTAACACAAAATTCCACTGCTGTGCTGTACAGTGGTCACTGAAGCATGCCCAGAGCTTACAGTGACCAAGGACTGGCAGCACTTACCAGTCCACAGTTCAGGAACTCTAGGTCACAAGCCCGTAATCAGCAAATGAATTCTGAGCCCCTGAAAGCTAAATTCATGTCGGCCACGTTCTTCAGACCTTTGAAGTAGATGTGTCCAAGGGTCTTGTGCCAGATCACTGTGGAATTCAAAGAATCAGCATTTGCCTGTATTAGATCTGGATACTTAAAAAACCTTTGATAATACTGACTCTACAACTTAATTCCTGCTTCAACTAGACCTAAATTGTGAACTTTCATTCTCTTGTTGGCAAAAACAACTTTCAATTCTTGTTTTGTGACTACTCGCACCAAAAATATTTTTTTTTTTTTTTTTTGTTTTCAGCTTAGGGATGTATAAAGAGCTATTCAAAGTATGAGCTTACCATTTTCCCTCGATTAACAAATATACTTTAATAATTCCAATGCCTTTTGCTATTACAGTTTTGTTGTCCCCCATTCAGACAATGGAGTTGTTAGTTAGAATTGGGTTACAAGTGTTAAAACAATCTCTGCCTTGTGTCATATGTTCTGACACAGTACTATCAACTAACCAAATATTCCACACCTTGGGTATTATTATTATTATTATTATTATTATTACTATTTCTTTCCTTTCTCAGATGTTATGTCTGGTTAAAAATGGAAAGTGATGCGGACCTTGATCAAGCATGACTTTCTTTTAACTGTACGGTATATGTTATATTGTATTTAGGAACTTTCGGGTAATTGAACATGTATTAATAATTACAGATTTCTGTAGTTGTATATATACATTTGGATGTAGCTGTATTGTGTAGATGTACTGGTGGATATTGTGTGCTATGACTCCTGTAGTTGATAGTATAATTGGTATAATGTCAACTTTATCCTGACGCCACATGTCCTCGACTTCGTCAGCCAGTTGGACGTATTTTTCAATTTTTTGTCCTGTTTTCTTCTGTATATTTGTTGTATTGGGTATGGATATTTCGATTAGTTGTATTAATTTCTTCTTTTTATTGGTGAGTATGATGACAGGTTTGTTATGTGGTGTTGTTTTATCTGTTATAATGGTTCTGTTCTAGTATAGTTTGTATTCATCTTTCTCCAGTACATTTTGTGGAGCATACTTGTATGTGGGAATGTGTTGTTTCACTAGTTTATGTTGTATGGCAAGTTGTCGATGTATTATTTTTGCTACATTGTCATGTCCTCTGGTGTATTTTGTATTTGGTAGTGTTTTACATCCACTTGTGATGTAATCTACTGTTTCTATTTGTTGTTTGCAAAGTCTGCATTTGTCTGTTGTGGTACTGGGATCTTTAATAATATGCTTGCTGTAATATCTGGTGTTTATTGTTTGATTCTGTATTGCAATCACGAATCCTTCCATCTCACTGTATATATTGCCTTTTCTTAGCCATGTGTTGGATGCGTCTTGATCGATGTGTGGCTGTGTTAGATAAGGTTGCTTGCCATGCAGTGTTTTCTTTTTTTTATTCACTTTCTTTGTACAGGGTGTTTCAAAAATGACCGGTATATTTGAAACGGCAATACAAACTAAACGAGCAGCGATAGAAATACACCGTTTGTTGCAATATGCTTGGGACAACAGTACATTTTCAGGCGGACAAACTTTCGAAATTACAGTAGTTACAATTTTCAACAACAGATGGCGCTGCAAGTGATGTGAAAGATATAGAAGACAACGCAGTCTGTGGGTGCGCCATTCTGTACGTCGTCTTTCTGCTGTAAGCGTATGCTGTTCACAACGTGCAAGTGTGCTGTGCACAACATGGTTTATTCCTTAGAACAGAGGATTTTTCTGGTGTTGGAATTCCACCGCCTAGAACACGAAGTTTTCAACGGAGGTTTAATGCAACCAAAGGACCGAAAAGCGATACAATAAAGGATCTGTTTGAAAAATTTCAACGGAATGGGAACGTGATGGATGAACGTGCTGGAAAGGTAGGGCGACCGCGTACGGCAACCACAGAGGGCAACGCGCAGCTAGTGCAGCAGGTGATCCAACAGCGGCCTCGGATTTCCGTTCGCCATGTTGCAGCTGCGGTCCAAATGACGCCAACGTCCACGTATCATCTCATGCGCCAGAGTTTACACCTCTATCCATACAAAATTCAAACGCGACAACCCCTCAGCGCCACTACCATTGCTGCATGAGAGAAATTCGCTAACGATATAGTGCACAGGATTGATGACTGCGATATGCATGTGGGCAGCATTTGGTTTACTGGCGAAACTTATTTTTACCTGGACGGCTTCGTCAATAAACAGAACTGGCACATATGGGGAACCGAACAGCCCCATGTTGCAGTCCCATCGTCCCTGCATCCTCAAAAAAGTACTGGTCTGGGCCGTCATTTCTTCCAAAGGAATCATTGGCCCATTTTTCAGATCCGAAACCATTACTGCATCACGCTATCTGGACATTCTTCGTGAATTTGTGGCGGTACAAACTGCCTTAGATGACACTGCGAACACCTCGTGGTTTATGCAAGATGGTGCCCGGCCACATCGCACGGCCGACGTCTTTAATTTCCTGAATGAATATTTCGATGATCGTGTGATTGCTTTGGGCTATCCGAAACATACAGGAGGCGGCATGGATTGGCCTCCCTATTCGCCAGATATGAACCCCTGTGACTTCTTTCTGTGGGGACACTTGAAAGACCAGGTGTACCGCCAGAATCCAGAAACAATTGAACAGCTGAAGCAGTACATCTCATCTGCATGTGAAGCCATTCCACCAGACACGTTGTCAAAGGTTTCGGGTAATTTCATTCAGAGACTACGCCATATTATTGCTACGCATGGTGGATATGTGGAAAATATCGTACTATAGAGTTTCCCAGACTGCAGCGCCATCTGTTGTTGACAATTGTAACTACTGTAATTTCGAAAGTTTGTCGGCCTGAAAATGTACTGTTGTCCCAAGCATATTGCAACAAACGGTGTATTTCTATCGCTACTCGTTTAGTTTGTATTGTCGTTTCAAATATACCGGTCATTTTTGAAACACCCTGTATCTGTTGATGTTATGTGATCTAAAGGGTTGTAGAAGTGGTTATGAAATTGCAATGGTGTATCCGGTGTATTTACATGAGTAATTGCTTTGTGTGTTTTCCTAGTTTATGCTCGTTTTATAAAGAATTTTCTTAAATTGTCTACCTGTCCTCCATCCCTACGACCCTCCCTGTTTCCCTTTCCCTGTTGCTTCATAACCTGGGTTGTGAGTAACTAAATCCACTTTCCCTTCTTCCTTTTCTTTCCCCTCTCTCCTCCCTGATGAAGGAACATTTATTCAGAAAGCTAGGAACGTAAATTTTCGGTTGTTTTTTGTGTATCTATCAGCTGTACTGAGCTGAGGTAAGTACTGGCCAGCCTCTCTATCTCTTTGTTAGTATTTGTCCATAATGTAGGTTTTTTTATGTCGATAAACCCCTTCCTCCTTCCTTTCTGCTTAATGCCAATCTTTCTGTTGCTGAATGTATGTGATGTATTCTATATTTGTGGCATTGTGATCGTATAAGTGTATTGAGTTCTTCTAGTTCTGTGTTACTCCATTTCACTACTCCAAATGAAAGGTCAATATTGGTATAGCGTAAGTATTTATAGATTTTGTCTTGTTTCTTGCTGTCAATTTTGTTTTCAGCATTTTTGTTAATCTTTGTCTATATTTTTCTTTCAGTTCTTCTTTAATATCTGTATTATCTATTCCTATTTTTTGCCTGTATCCTAGATGTTTATAGGCATCTGTTTTTTTCCATCGCTTCTATGCAGTCGCTGTGGTTATCCAATAAGTAATCATCTTGTTTAGTGTGTTTTCCCTTGATTATGGTATTTTTCTCACATTTGTCTGTTCCGAAAGCCATATTTATATCATTGCTGAATACTTCTGTTATCTTTAGTAATTGGTTGAGTTGTTGATTTGCTGCTGCCAGTAGTTTTAGATCATCCATGTATAGCAAATGTGTGATTTTGTGTTGGTATGTTCCAGTAATATTATGTCCATATTTTGTATTATTTAGCATGTTGGATAGTGGGTTCAGAGCAAGGCAGAAACAGGAAGGACTTAATGAGTCTCCTTGGTATATTCCACGCTTAATCTGTATTGGCTGTGATGTGATATTATTTGAATTTTTTTGGATATTAAGTGTTTTCCAATTTTTCATTACTATGTTTAGGAACTGTATCAATTTAGGATCTACTTTGTATATTTCCAATATCAGTAGTAACCATGAGTGGGTTACAAAATCAAAAGCTTTTTGGTAATCAATGTATGCGTAGTGTAGGGACATTTGTGTAGTTTTAGCTTGATATGTCACCTCGGCATCTATTATCAGTTGCTCTTTACATCCTCGTGCTCCTTCGCAGCAGCCTTTTTGTTCTTCATTTATAATTTTGTTCTGTGTTGTATGTGTCAATTTCTGTGTAATGACTGAAGTTAATATTTTGTATATTGTTGGTAGGCATGTTATAGGGCGATATTTTGCTCGGTTTGCTATGTCTGCTTGATCTTTAGGTTTTAGATAAGTTATTCCTTGTGTAAGTGTATCAGGGACTGTGTATGGGTCTGCAATGTAACTGTTAAATAATTTATGATATGAATATAATAGAAGGAAACTTCCATGTGGGAAAAATATATCTAAAAACAAAGATGATGTGACTTACCAAACAAAAGTGCTGGCAGGTCGGTAGACACACAAACCAACACAAACATACACAAAAAATTCAAGCTTTCGCAACCAACGGTTGCTTCTTCAGGAAAGAGGGAAAGGAGAGGGAAAGATGAAAGGATGTGGGTTTCAAGGGAGACTGTAAGGAGTCATTCCAATCTCGGCAGCGGAAAGACTTACCTTAAGAGGAAAAAAGGACAGGTATAAACTCGCGCACACACACGCACACACGCACACACACACACACACACACACACACACACACACACACACACACACACACACACACACACACACACACACACACACAAGCAGACATTTGTAAAGGCAAAGAGGCGGAAGTACAGAGGCAAAGATGTGTTTGAAAGACAGGTGAGGTATGAGCGGCGGTAACTTGAAATTAGCGGAGGTTGAGGCCTGGCGAATAATGAGAAGGGAGGATATACTGAAGGGCAAGTTCCCATCTCCGGAGTTCTGATAGGTTGGTGTTAGTGGAAAGTATCCAGACAACCCGGACGGTGTAACACTGTGCCAAGATGTGCTGGCCATGCACCAAAGTATGTTTAGCCACAGGGTGATCCTCATTACCAACAAACACTGTCTGCCTGTGTCCATTCATGCGAATGGACAGTTTGTTGCTGGTCATTCCCACATAGAAAGCTTCACAGTGTAGGCAGGTCAGTTGGTAAATCACGTGGGTGCTTTCACATGTGGCTCTGCCTTTGATCGTGTACACCTTTCGGGTTACAGGACTGGAGTAGGTGGTGGTGGGAGGGTGCATGGGACAGGTGTGACACCATGGGGTGCTTACAAGGGTGGGAGCCAGAGGGTAAGGAAGGTGGTTCGGGGATTTCATAGGATGAACTAAGAGGTTACGAAGGTTAGGTGGACGGCGGAAAGACACTCTTGGTGGAGTGGGGAGGATTTCATGAAGGATGGATCTCATTTCAGGGCAGGATTTGAGGAAGTCGTATCCCTGCAGGAGAGCCACATTCAGAGTCTGATCCAGTCCCAGGAAGTACCCTGTCACAAGTGGGGCACTTCTGTGGTTCTTCTGTGGGAGGTTCTGGGTTTGAGGGGATGAGGAAGTGGCTCTGATTATTTGCTTCTGTACCAGGTCGGGAGGGTAGTTGCGGGATGCGAAAGCTGTTTTCAGGTTGTTGGTGTAATGGTTCAGGGATTCCGGACTGGAGCAGATTTGTTTGCCACGAAGACCTAGGCTGTAGGGAAGGGACTGTTTGATGTGGACTGGGTGGTAGCTGTATTCCTGGTGTCCAGGTGGAGCTTCAAGGAATTCTCAGAACCTTAGGCCCCCTACAAAACCTTTCACCTGACTCCATCAACCTACTGACCCCACCGACACCCCACACCCCTACCTTCTACCTTATTCCTAAAATTCACAAACCCAATTATCCCGGCCGCCCCATTGTAGCTGGATACCAAGCCTCCACAGAATGTATCTCTGCCTACAAAGATCAACACCTTCAACCCATTACATGCAGCCTCCCATCCTTCATCAAAGACACCAACCACTTTCTTGAATTCCTGGAATCCTTATCCAGTCTGTTAGCCCCGGAAACCATCCTTGTAACCATTGATGCCTCTTCCTTATATACAAATATTCCGCAAGTCAAGGGCCTCGCTGTGATGGAGCACTTCCTTATACGCCGATCACCTGCCACCCTACCTAAAACCTCTTTCCTCATCACCTTAGCCAGCTTCATCCTGACCCACAACTTCTTCAATTTTGAAGGCAGACATACCAACAATTAAAGGGAACAGCCATAGGTACCAGGATGGCCCCCTCGTATGCTAACCTATTCATGGGTCGCTTAGAGGAAGCCTTCTTGGTTACCCAAGCCTGCCAACCCAAAGTTTGGTACAGATTTATTGATGACATCTTTATGATCTGGACTCACAGTGAAGAACAACTCCAGGATTTCCTCTCCAACCTCAACTCCTTTGGTTCCATCAGATTCACCTGGTCCTACTCCAAATCCCATGCCACTTTCCTTGACGTTGACCTCCATCTGTCCAATGGCCAGCTTCACAAGGCCGTCCACATCAAACCCACCAACAAGCAACAGTACCCCCATTATGACAGCTGCCACCCATTCCACATCAAACAGTCCCTTCCCTACAGCCTAGGTCTTTGTGGGAAACGAAATCTGCTTCAGTCAGGAATCCCTGAACCATTACACCAACAACCTGAAAACAGCTTTTGCATTCCGCAACTACCCTCCCGTCCTGGTACAGAAGCAAATAACCAGAGCCACTTCCTCATCCCCTCAAACCCAGAGCCTCCGACAGAAGAACCACAAAAGTGCTCCACTTGTGACAGGATACTTTCCGGGACTGGATCAGACTCTGAATGTGGCTCTCCAGCAGGGATACAACTTCCTCAAATCCTGCCCTGAAATGAGATCCATCCTTCAAGAAATCCTTCCCACTCTACCAAGTGTGTCTTTCCGCCGTCCACCTAGCCTTCGTAACCTCTTAGTTCATCCCAATGAAATCCCCGAACCACCTTCCTTACCCTCTGGGTCCTACCCTTGTAACCTCCCCCGGTGTCACACCGGTCCCATGCACCCTCCCCCCCCCCCCCCCCCCCCACCATCTACTCCAGTCCTGTAACCCAGAAGGTGTACACGATCAAAGGCAGAGCTACGTGTGAAAGCACCCACGTGATTTACCAACTGACCTGCCTACACTGTGAAGCTTTCTATGTGGGAATGACCAGCAACAAACTGTCCATTCGCATGAATGGACACAGGCAGACAGTGTTTGTTGGTAATGAGGATCACCCTGTGGCTAAACATGCCTTGGTGCACTGCCAGCACATCTTGGCACAGTGTTACACCGTCCGGGTTATCTGGATACTTCCCACTAACACCAACTTGTCAGAACTTCTGAGATGGGAACTTGCCCTTCAGTATATCCTCTCTTCTCGTTATCCGCCAGCCCTCAACCTCCGCTAATTTCAAGTTACCGCCGCTCATACATTACCTGTCTTTCAACAACATCTTTGCCTCTGCACTTTTGCCTCGACTGACATCTCTGCCCAAACTCTTTGCCTTTAAATATGTCTGTGTATGTGCGGATGGGTGTGTGTGTGTGTGTGTGTGTGTGTGTGTGTGTGTGTGTGTGTGTGTGTGTGTATGGGCGCGCGCTCGCAAGTGTATACCTGTCCTTTTTTCCCCCTTAAGGTAAGTCTTTCCGCTGCCGGGATTGGAATGACTCCTTACCCTCTCCCTTAAAACCCACATCCTTTCATCTTTCCCTCTCCTTCCCTCTTTCCTGAAGAAGCAATCGTTGGTTGCGAAAGCTTGAATTCTGTGTGTATGTTTGTGTGTCTATCGACCTTCCAGCACTTTTGTTTGGTAAGTCACATCATCTTTGTTTTTAGATATGTTAAATAATTTAGATAGATGTGAATGTGTTGAGGTCAACTTCTTTAGCCATAAATTTGATATTTTATCTTTTCCAGGGGGCTTTCCAATTGTGCGTAGAATTAATTGCTCGGGTGACTTCATGTTACAGAATTATCACTTCAGGTATTTGTGGTATCATCTTGTATGTGTCTGTTTCTGCTTGTATCCACCGTGCATGTCTGTTATGTTGTACAGGGTTTGACCATAAGTTGCTCCAGAATTTAATATGTGTGTTATCTATTCTCTGATAAAATTTCTTTTGGTTTGTGTTGAATGTTTGGTTTTGTTTCCTTCTATTTTAAATTTTTTTTGTATCTTCTAAGTCATTTGGGCAATGCTTGTAATTTCTGCTTATTTTCATCTAATTGCTCTATCGCTTCTTGTTGTGAGATTTTACCTAACCTTTTTCGTTTTTTGTCCATATAAATTGTGTTAGCTGTCTGATGTATTTTCTCAGTTTTTCTATTCTGATTTGTAGCCTGTGTTGCCATGCTGGTTTTGTGGGTTTCTTCTGTGTGTTGGTTGGTTCTTATCTCTGCCTGGTGTGTATATTTAGTATAGTGAGTGCTCCTATATAAGCCAGTAGTTGTAACTCTTCCAAGTTGTATTTTCATTTATTTTGTTGTGTATTATTGTGTTGATAGTTGTTATTGTTGTTTAGACTTGTGAGTTATTTGGGGGTCTATGCAAGAATGGTCTCATGTCTGTATTCTATGTGTCAGCTGAAATTTTTCTTCTATATCTAAAATATGTCACTTCGTGTTCTATTTTGTGCTTGTTCTAGTGCCTGTCTTACGATTTCATTTTCCTCTGATTATTTAATTGATGTGTGTTGTTCTTTGTTTGTTTGCTCTGGGATGTTTGAGTCCATTACTGCATTTTCTTCTTCTTCTGATTGCACATTATTTTGTTCCAGTATTTGTTGTACTGGTTGTTTGATGTTTTGTAATTCTGACTGGGGTATACTGTTATTTTTTATTATTACACGGATCTGATCAGCTAGTCGTCGTTCTGTTAAAAATTTTAATTCTGGGTATCTGGTAATAAATGTTGTGTATACTTGTGATCTGTATCCAGTTGTGTTGTTTCCTAAGTTCGTTGCTTGGTAATAACAGAACATGAAGTGTCGGTTAACTTCATCTGACCATCTCATCCTCTGTCTTTGTTTTCCTTCTAGAGTGGTTGCAGGAAGCATATCCTGCAAAACACCTCTAATTGGTTTTAAATAAATTTTCAGTGTGGCTAGCAGTGTCGTTACCATTGTGGACGCGCATAGGGTTCAAGCATAGTCCCCGACCATGACAGTGCTGGTCCGAGGCTTCATTAGTTCTGTCCTGAACAAATAATCACACTAAAAGGGGGGTTAGCCCTATTAGTGGTTTTGTTCTTCTTCTTCTTCTTCTTCTTCTTCTTCTTCCTACTACTACTACTACTACTACTACTACTACTACTACTACTACTACTACTCAGATCTAACATGTCTTATATGAAATAAATCATTTATCATTTTATAAGTTATTCTCTGAGAACATGCTTTGTTTTGTTAACATTAACTGTTGCAAGGGCTGTCATCACATCACCCTTCTCATCACATTATAAACAGTTTTGTTCCTCTTTCAATATCCTCAACAACAAATTATTGAACATTTGACGATCTGTGTCCCATGCCAAAAACATTAGTTTTGCTAGCAGACTTTGCAAAATTTTAGGCCTTTTATCAGCTTCTGAAACAGGTTTCCAACATCACCTAAAACTTATATCAAAGACTCAACTCAATTGATGTGTTATGCAACTGTATCTGTTAGTGACATTCTATAATCAGAACTTCTAAATCTACAACATTTTGTATCTGCTGACTCCATAACAAAATCCTTACCAAAGTTCTGAATACTGTAACTTTTCAGTTTATCCATATTTGTGTAAGTCTGAAGATAAATGAGACAGACTTATATTACTTCATTCAGAAGAGTAATGAAGGGTTTTGACAACACAGGAGTGAAATATGATGGTTCCAGAATTTAACATCAAAACTTGAACGTCACAGCTAATTTGAATAAAACTCCGATGAGCCACAAAATATATACGTACATGATAGCCTGGGCTCATAACCTGATGCCTGAAATTTTGTTTAGCAGAGAATATCAGAGTGAAATGAGCTCTAGGCTAAATAACACCATTGATCTATTAGAAATCAAACATGGCATAGTAATGATGACATGTTTTTTTAAATTGCTCTGGATGGCCATAGTTAAGTGGCTGCTGTTGTGCTCAGATTATGAGCAAATATTAAAAAACAAGGTTGTAAACAACAGTAACAGTCAATACAACCAGCTAATTTTTTACAACACAACACTTTTCCGGTTACACATATATATTCCAGATTTTCCACTGTTTTATTTTCTGGTAAAGAATTTTTTCTCTGTAGTCAGGCTTAGATGGTGGGGTCATGTTACACGCATGGGAGAAGCAAGGTTACCAAAGAGACTCATGGGTTCAGCAGTAGAGGGTAGGAGGAAGCGGGGTAGACCAAGGAGAAGGTACCTGGATTCGGTTAAGAATGATTTTGAAGTAATTGGCTTAACATCAGAAGAGGCGCCAATGTTAGCACTTAATAGGAGATCATGGAGGAATTTTATAAGGGGGACTATGCTCCAGACTGAATGCTGAAAGGCATAATCAGTCTTAAATGATGATGATGATGATATGATGATGAGTCAGGAACAAAGCAGGGCAAAAAAACTGATAGCGGAACAATCTCTTGGAGCATGAGAAAGGTGATGACTTGGAAAACAGCTGGTTCACCAACCAAATCTGTGTTATTGTTCTTAATTTAAATCTTTAGACACACACACACACACACACACACACACACACACACACACACACACACACACACACACACACACTCTCATTTCACAGGCCTAAAAACTGAAAATCAAATTCAGGCAATGGGTATCTGGGGGAACATAGCAATCCTAAATTGCAGTCTTAGGCATGTTCTCAAGAAGATGGGTGGTCACTGCATCCCTAGAACTTTTCCTAGGAGTCAAGCCTGTGTCTATTGTGCAGATGATTGTGAGGCTTGGTTCTGCAGTGTACCATTGTGTTGTGTGTATGTAATCAACTGAAATGGAATGAGAGGACGAGAGTGAATGAGAGCAGCAAAACAGTTTGTTACCACATGCAATGGGCGCAAACTGATGGGAAACAGATTCTGACTGTGACAAAGGCACAAACTCTGGTGAACTATTTCTCCTTTCTCTCTTGCCGCCAAACACCAAATACGGGAACCAAAAATTTCGTTTCAGTGCCAGGATTTGACAAGCATACCTGTGTGTTTAAAGTGCTAGCAGTTTTAATCATTCCCAATCATTAGTAATCTCAGTCATGATGCGAGATTATATTATTACATAAGAGCTAACAACAAGAATACTGTGGGTTGACTGGGCCTGAACTGTCTTACAGATCAAATAATTTAACAACTCTTCAACTTTCAATTCATGTATGTGGACAACCCCCCCCCCTGCCCCACCCCCCTCCAGCTCTCAAGGAAAGGAAAATATATACTGTAGGCAGGTGTTTTAGGTGTTATTCTTTCAAAAAAAATCAGTTAAAAATTAGTATTAAACAGGTTTTTGGCAGGGCCTGAACTTTATATGCTACTTTTAAGTCTCCATTCACTTTTCAAATATTAGTGATGCATCATTCCCCAACATCTAGCCCTGTCGCCCCCCCCCCCCCCCCCCCCTCCTTCACCCCGACAATAGATTATCACACGGGCACTCTTGAGTGACAGTGCTATTAAAGGAAGTAGTGATATGGATGGCAATGAGTTAGGAATCTTTTGGCTATTCGGCTGCCTTTATAGACACAACTTATAATACCATCGTCATCCACATCAACCACAACAATAGCAACACAGCACAGTTAAACAGTGCATCACGATAGTACTCATTGAAGTAGACTACACCAGGCAGCTACCAGTAATCGCCCCAGCACAGCATAAATAGAAAGGTTTGTTATGCACGGTAGTAAAAGCTTACATTTAAAAACTGCATTACTTTTAAATATAAATTTGATGATAAATTGGATGAGTACACAATTATACATACTATTGAATTCTTATATTTGCTGCCGAATTCTTGTATTTGCTGCCAGGTATTACCACTGTCATCTTCTGTATGAAAACTTATTTGCTGCAGTTCTCCATGCTGGGCAAGGCTCATTATCTTTGCTACAGTATAACAACCTTCATGCATTTGAACCTGCTTGGTCTAACCAATGTTTGATCTCCCTGTACAATTCTCTCACACTTACCTGCATTACAAATTCACAATTCCTTGATGCCTCAGTGTGTGTCCCATCACCTTCTTTGGGTCAAGTTCTGCTATAAACTACTTCTCTCCAGAATTCGATTCAGTACCTCCTCAGTAGCTATCCAATATATCCAACTAATTTTCTAGCACTCTTCTACACCACCACATTTACAAATCTTTTATTCACATCTAGGTTGTTTATCTTCCACAACTCACTTCCCCACATGCCTACACTCCAGCCAAATACTTTCAGAAAATACTTTCTAATACTGTAATTTATATTAAATGCAAAAATATGTCTTTTTTACAAAAGCATTTCTAATTATTGCCAACCTCCATGGTATATCCTTTCAAATCTGGCCATTGCCAGTTTTCTGCATCCCAAATAACAAAACTCATCCACAACTTTTATTGTATCATTTCCTAATGTAATTCCCACAGCATTACCTTATTTAACGTAATTACATTTCATTACCAGCCATGGCTGATACAGTTAGGTCATAAACAAAACTCTTGAAGGTTAATTCTCATTTGATGTTTTTCACAGGTTTGTTTTGCTGCTAGCTCGTTGAAATGAGTGAATAACAATGTGATATGCCACATCCCAGTTTTATTGGCTCCTCAACCACAGCCTCACTTTTGTCTCCAACTCGTATAATTGCAGTCTGGTTTCTGTACAAGTTTAACCTCTTGGGGTCACTGCCCCACAACCTTCAGAAATTCAAAGAGTGTAGCCTAGTCAACATAGCCAAAAGCTTACTCTATAGCTACAAATGCTATGTAGGTTTGCCTTATAAGGTATAGGGTTAGCACTGCTTTACATGGTGCCACTTTTCTCAGGAACCCAATTCAATTTCCTCTAAATCAGAGACTATCAGTGTTTTCATTCTACTGAAAATAACTGATATGATTATTTTGCAAGCAGGACTTATTAACCTGACAGTTCAGTAATATCCACACCTGCCAGCACATACCGTCTTCGGAGAAGGAAATAATACATTCTTCTTTAAGTCTGACATTATTCTTGCCTGTATCTTATTTTGCACATCAGGTAGAATAGTATCGCATAGTTGACTCCCTAAAGTAGCTAACTAATTCTCATGGAATACCAACCAATCCAGGAGCTTTGTTTTGATTAAGATCTTTCGGTCCTCCTGCAAATTCATCTCACAGTATCAGTATTTCCCATCTCATCTACATTTGCATCCTCTTCCCTTTGTAGAATATTGCCTTTAAGTTCATTTCCTTATACAGGCCTTCTATATATTCCTTTAGCCTTTCAGCGTTCCCTTCTTTGCTTAATACTGGCTTGCTATCTGAGTGCTTAGTATTTACACAGTTTTCTTCTCTTCCAAAAGTTTATCCCATTTTTTCTATAGCTGGTATCTATCTCTTTCCCATAATCATTCATGCATGTTTCTACAGCCATGCATTTCTCTTCTAATCATTCTTGCATTGTCTTTTCACACTTCCTGTCCATCTCGTTTTTTAGACATCCATGTTCTTTTTGTCTGCTTCATTTTCTCAATTACTATATTTTCTTCTTTCATCAGTTGGATTCAGTACCTCATTATTATCCAAAGATTTCTACTGGACCTTGTCGTTTTGTCTGTTTGTTCTTTTGCTGCCTTCATTATTTCATCTCTCAAGTCCACCCACGCATCTTCTACTTTAATTTTTCCATCTGTTACAATCATTTGTTTCTTAATAATTTACTTGAAATTATCAGAAACCTCTAGTTCTTTCAACTTATCCAGTTTCCACCTCTCATTTCCTGGCTTTACGCAGTTACTTCAGTTTTAATCTGCAGTTCATAACTGACATGCCCCTGGAAATATTTTGCAGTTTAAAACCTAGTTTTGAAATCTACAATCTGATTAAAAAATTTCTCTTCTTCAGAAATGCTTCTATTGCCATTGCCAGCCTCTCTATTTTTGTTGTCATCAGTAATTTTGCTCCCCATATAGCAAAACTCATCTACTACTTTTAGTGTCTTGTTTCCTAATCTAAATCCCTCGACACGGTTTGTTATAATTTGTCTACACTACCCTTGTTTTACTTATGTATATGATGTCATATCCTCACATACCACTACTGTATTTATTCGAATCTAAGCTGCACTATTTTTCAGGTTTTTGTAATCCAAAAAACTGCCTGCAGCTTAGAATCAAGTGAAAAGCAAGCGCAAGTTCTGAAAAGTGTTGGTGGGTGCTTCCACAACTAACTTCTGCTGTTGAATACATGTAGCGCATGTACACAGGCATGCTTTGTAGGCACAAAGATAAATACTGGCACCAAAACCTCTGCGTCAGTAAATAAATTTTTAAAAAAGGTGGAAGATGAGCTTTTTTCTCTGCCCTGAGTTTCAACCACTGCATTTTCATACATTATAACAAAGTAAATACAAATTCCGTATTGTTCATCTTCAAATGTAGCAGCATTTCAATGTACTATGAAAATCCTACTGGCAAGACTGTTAGGGATGTTTGTCAATATGGCCAACTCTACGTTCTGAATTTTTTTCTACCTGTGAGAAGAGATGGTTGCTAATAGGAACTTTTATGAATTGTGAATCATATGCAGTATTCTCTTCACCATAAGAATAATACGAATATAAACATTTTGCCATGTATTGTTTCGTGTTTGCTGGTATCTCATTTAAATCCCGTCTGCCTAATAAACTACGAAATTAGAGTGAGACAACAGCAAACGCGGAAGAATATACATATCATGTCATGTTTACATTCATATTATTCTTATGCCTAATAGTGAATCAGTCAGAAATGAAGCACGGCAATTGACTAGATTTTTAAATCTAAGCTGGCTCTAATGTCTGTGCAGAATGTAATCTACTAAAGAGGCGCCTGCAAAGATAGACAAATGGAGAAAATTTTTCGCTAAACTCTGATTCAGAACATCTTCTATCATATGCTGTCTATTATTTGGTTCTTGTTGATCATTATCAAAGAAAGCAGCAGTGTAAGTAACAACAAATGGCAGTCTCTTGCCATTATTTTGCTAATGAGACAATTCCTCTCTTATTTTTTAAAATTGTAAGCAGCGGTAGCGCGTACAAAAGCAAGTTGTGCCGCGAGCAGGGACAGGCCGTAAACACTCATCATCATCATCATGTGAGAAACAATGCACAACACAGTACAGTAAGGCATTTTCAGCTTAGTGTGATGTAAACACCTATAACAAAGAGAATAACACTTATCAGATCGAAGGAAAATAAGCAAACAATTCAAACCAGACGAAGCACGTGAAAAAGGAAGGGTACCCGCATAAATACGGACAAAACGCCTGACGCAAAGCAATGGCCTGGTAAAGCCTAACTGCTAAGCTTATGACTTGAACCAAACTACTGTAGCTGTATCATCATTCATTCGACCTAAATTGTGTCTCATATTACAATTGACCAACTTTGTTTCAATTTGGAGGTGCGGCCTAAAACTTTTCTCTCCCCTCAAATTTCAGGGAAAAATTTCTTTCCTCGATGTCGAATCTCATTTTTCAGGTGTGGCTTAGATTCAAGTAAATACGGTAATCGTCCCACCAAACTCAAGAGCCAGCTGCAAAGGAGCACCCCAATATCGCCCCAGACTACAGCAATTGAACTGTGTCCCTCATCAGGACTTCAACTATGTAGCAACCTGCATGGATATGAGGGACACCTTGCCACAGTCCATCCCACCCCTTCTATAGTGCCACATAACCTACAAAACATCCTGCTCCATTTTTATACCACTCTCAAACCCTTGCCACAGGGGTCATATCCCTGAGGAAGACACAGACACAAGATGTACCCATTCACACACCCAGCACATCCTAATCAAGTCTTATCATAGGCTTATCCTATCCCATCAGAAGGAAGGCCACCTGCGAAAGTATCCGAGTCATACACCAGCTCTGCAGCAATTTCTGCACAGCATTTTATGTGGCCATGACTGCCAACAGCTGTCAACCAGATTGAATGGCCACTGCCAAACTGAGGATGACAACAGAATCTAATAACCCATGGCAGAACATGCCACAGAGAAGAACATGCTCAAATTGAGTGTCTACTTCAAAATCCGGGTCATTTAGACTTCCCCACCCAGCACCAGCTTTTCTGAACTACTCACATGGAGTTATTCTTGCAATATGTCCTGCACTCCCATAATCTTCCTTATCCTAATCTCTCCATAACCTACAGCACCCACAACCTCTACCATCACGTGCCGCACAACTTGTCAGTTCTGGTGCCTGCGTGCCACATTCCTCTCTCTCTCTCTCTCTCTCTCTCTCTCTCTCTCTCTCTCTGGGTGTGTGCGTGTGCGTGTGCGTGTGTGTGTGTGTGTGTGTGTTTTTCCTGGTTCATTATGGGATTTAGTTTGACATCTAACAAGTTTTCATTCTCTTCAGCGTGTACCTATTGATGATAAAACACTTCTATAATTCGATGTGAGTAGTCCTTTTACAAGATATGTTCAAAAAATTCTGGAACATTCATAATTTTGCACTAATGTTGTACTGGAGCTGTAATTGTTACCGCTGCACATGCCTGTGTTTAATGTGTAACTGCCAGAAGTTTCATTGTTGTATGTCTGTTATTGTTCAGTGCTGTATTGAGTAGAATGTTGTGCCGCACAGTTTGCGAATTTCAAGATGGCAGAGTCTGGCAATCTGCGTCAAATTTTGCGTCAAACTTGAGAAAATCTTTACAGACACGTACCAAATGTTGCCACCAAGTTCATCCCGAGGCACACTAGTCGAGACGAGAAAGACCTTCGCCACACAATCTGTGAAGAGCTTTTGGGTTGTACAAATGAGAACGAGACATTCCTTAGAAGAATCTTAACTGGTGACGACACATGATGTTGGGACCGAGGTTCAGTCTTCACAATAGTTTGGGAAAGGTTCTCAGAGACCAAACAGAGTTCGTCAGGTCAGGTCAAATGTCAAAGACATGCTGATAGTATTCTTCAATTTTGTTCATCATGAATTTGTATCACAGGGATAAACTGTTAATCGATGCTACGATTGACAAGTTGCAATGCTCTACATGAATTGGATTTAATAACTCATTGCTATCCAATGATTTCTAGTAGACCTTGTCTTTTTGTTGTTGTGTTTCTTTGCTGCCTTCATTTCATTTCTCAAGTCAATCCATGCAACTTCTACTGTATTCTTTCACCTGTTTCAGTCATTTTTTTGATTAATACTTCATTTGAAATTCTCAAAAATCTATTGTTCTTTCAAATTATCCAGTTCTCATTTCTTTCATTTCCAACCTTTGTTCAGTTAAGTTATTGCAGTTTAAAATTTGGTATTGAAATCTACAAACTGATTATGTAATCTGTCTGAAGTAATCCAGTGTCTCCAGGAGAGAATTCATGGCTCTTGCGTCACAATAATGCACCCGCGCATCCAGCCCTGTTGACGCAGGACTATCGCACACAAAAATGAAATCACTGTGTTGTCTCAACCTCCATATTCTCCAGACCTGGGCCCTGCGGACATTTTGTTATTTCCAACATTGAAAACACCATTGAACGGAAGAAGATTTGCAATGACAGATGAAATAAAAGAAAATTTACAGGCAGCAATCTGCGCAATAGGCATACCAAGACTTCTTCCAGAAGTGGATTGGTGTTGGGAATGGTGTTATCAATTGTGGTGGAGAGTTATTTTGAAGGAAACCATACACAATAAATAAAAGGTAAGCATATAAAAACTTTGCAGATGAAGTTCCAGAATTTTTTGAACATACCCCATATGCATATACTCATCATTCAGTCCCGTATTTATGCATGGGTCAAGTGCAACAAATTTTTTGCAAAAAGATGTACACAAAAGAAAAACAGCAGTGGTGGTTGCAGGAATTCTTATTGGCGAGAGGAGAACCACAGGCAGAAGGAAGGAGATGTGTGCATCTTGCAACTGGTAACACTGTCTCCAGTATGTTTTTGTGTGGTGGCTAGGTGAGGAAGTGTCAGATGTAACACTGATGCAGTGAGGTATCATCTTGGTGCTTTCATTTTGTTTATGTGTATTTTCCCATATTTTAAAAGAATGTAGCGAATATCTGATACACAGTAAATGTCAATCCTGAGAAATTGAAACCTAAAAATAATTTTTAATATAGTTTACATGATCATCTTGATAGATTCAGCAACTATTTAGTTAATTGAGATAATTCTAATCTGTTGTTCCATCTCAGTTGCATGTTTTCAATTAGATTAAATGTTTCCATCACTGTGGATCATCTTCAGACGTAAATCTATAAAGCTGTAGAACAGTTGCTGAATGCTTACTCACATTATATAAAGGAGTCTTTTGGAACAGGATGTGTCCATCTCAAAACCTTCCTTGTCAGTTCTAGATATGAGAATAGTCCTGTGGCCGTCTTAAATAAAATGCTAAGATATTTGTCCAAACACTAGAATCACTCTTTAAACTTATTTGAGCACATTACCAATGAACTGTTCTACTGCGATCTTTTTCAGATATTTTAAGGGTTAAGAGCTACTTGCGTGCTCCTCAGGCACAGGAGTGTATGAATCACCTGGCTGTATTAGCAACAGGAAATGATTTGTCTGTGAAACTGGACGTTGAAAATGAGATAAAAGTGCTTGCTGATAAGAAGGCAAGAAAAAGCCACTGAATTGCTGACATTCTTAGTTTTTTGTTTCCACTGAATTATCCTTTGTGTATATGTGTGTGGGTGGTTAATAATAGTACATGTCTGACATCTCCATCCTGAACTTTGGTAGAATATGTTTCGTGTCTCCAGCTGGAATTTTGGACACGCTGTACCCAGTCTTTCTACTTGGAACTCAGGATTAGTTAACCTAATTCTGAACAATATTTTCTTTTTCAAAGATTTCCTCTTTAAATAATAGATATCTAGTCAAATAAACTGTTGTTCACAATTTTGCTGCTAAATGTGCTCCGGAACTGACATAAAATTATTGGTCCCATGGGAGTAAAATTGCCTACATATGGAGCTAAATTCCTATTAATTATGTGTTTCATAAATCTTTACTACTCACTGTAGAATTTCCCCATTACTTTTGTCAACAGTATGGATAGTTCACTAGGAACACCATCTTTAAACATTTGTAATGTATGATACTTGCAAACCATGTAATAGTCATTCTATGTTATGTAGTCCAAACACAAACATAGTGTTTTTCCATCAGAGTTGGTTAGTTAACATGTAAAGGTAAACTGTTGTTAATTTAAAAATTCTTTCAAAACGCTCTTAGATTATGTGAAGTGCTGACCTGTGACGAACATCTAAACTGGTGAATAAAAGCTGATCATAAATGTCACTAAACAACAACAAATATGCAGAGGTTGAAAATTAACTTCCGCAGTGAACTGTATGTTATTCAAATTCAACAATCACAGGACTATACCCAAAGAAGAAAACTCCACGAGACTTCAAACACATAATTATGCCTCAATAACACTTCAGACCATATCCAGGTACACTGTGCGGAATTTTCAAGACATTTCCACTGGAAAACATTACAACATATTGAAAACCTTAAATGATATAGAAATTATTATTTTATGGCTTATTTTAGAGCTTGTGTCAAGCCTAAGGCTTCCTCTGTAATAGTGAGAGTCCTATTCTAACACTTGTTTGTACAGCTCAAAGGTCAATAACCCCATTCTATGAGCTTCAAAAGTATGTACCTTAACTCTTCTTAAATTGAGACAAAACTTTTATTGTATTTATGCTTGAGTTATACAGCTCTCATGATTTGGAAATAACAAAGACTATTGTGCAATGTACTTCTCTCTGTACTTACCAAGGAAAGTGATAGGCTTGGAGACTACACCCTTTGGCACAGCCTTCACCTTGATGGCCTTCACATCATACACCTTGCAGCTGAATGGTGAGCCAGCAACAGCCACTTTGCGGTATGCTACCGCAATGCGGTGCTCACCCGTCAGCCGCGGCGTGAACTCAACGTGGAAAGTCTGCGATCCAGTGTCTTTAACTTGGGCAGGTACTGACTGTCCGTTTGGTCCTGCAGTGTCAATTGTTCATATCAGAGTCACTTGTTGAGACAGGGTGGTCAAGGTCTAGGTTGTGATCTTCTCACTTTTTGAGAAAACAGGAGCAGGTAAGATGAAGAGCATGCATTGTAAGTAGGACAACAACTAAATTCAACTATACACTGTCAGGTGGGCAGGAGGTATCCATTTAAACAACTAAAACACATAACAATAAGATTTCTCATCATGTGAAGGCAAGTTTGTACTGGTTATTGACTTAACAAGCTGTCAATGGTTTTGTGAAATAATCAGTAAGTGTCACAAATCATGATAAAGCATTTACTGCATTATTTAAAGACATTCAATCCTGCAGTTAGTTCAAGCACCATTATCATACGATTTTCTCAGTCCCTCAATCAACACACGTAAGAAAATAAGTATCCTGTTTTTGTGATGAACACGTTAATTTTTTTAACCTATATTTTGTAAAAGTAATGAATGATGCTGAAAGTTGTCTGTTGATTGAGACATTGAAATTAATGTTAAAAATTATACTTTTTAAGCAACACCACCTTACAGCATAATGACTGTTCTCGCAACAAAAGCATAAAAATTACTTTATAGTTCTAGACAAACCCATACAAAAACCACAACTGCAAACCATTTGGCAGACACTACAGTTTCTGAAGCATTCTTGGCGAGGACTAATACTCTGACTCCTCACACAAATCCTCTACATGAATACTGCAATAAAAAGGCATCAGTTTTGCCAGGATTTATAAATAAATAATTGAAATAAAAATATCATTCGTGAAAGCGTAATTTATTTCATTCCACAGTGGCTTACTAAAAGTGTTATCTGTGATATCTGACAAGGCTTCTGAGAGTACAGCAATCACGCTAGCAACGTTCCACAAAACAAGTGGCAACAAAAAAAATAGCATTTTTAAAGAAAATGAAAGCACTTGACCAATTCTCACAAGTATGTCCATAATATGAATTAAAACATGCAATAGAAAAAAAGGGACTCCAGGAAGACCGTCACCACTACCTCTACTGCCTTAACAAACATTCTTATGCACTCATTTCCCAGAACCTTTACCACTTCTTTTATTAAACTACGTGGGTGTGGGAATGGAAGGATAAATGAGGGAATATGAGCTGTATGTCGAAAGTCTGATATGTCCAGTAATGTGTCTTCATATTCTAAAATAATAATAATAATAATAATAATAACAATGGCAGAGGATGTCTGGCCATTACTGAAGCTGTGAGTACACTAACAAAAAATGTTATGAAATTATAAATCAGCCAGCATCATTTTATTAGTCAGTGTGGATGCAACTGTATTGTTTCTGTACAACTGGATAAGTTTTGTTTGTAGCTTGAAGTGTTACTGCATTTATGTCTAAAAAAGCTAATTTTCAGTAATTTTATGAATATGTTTGTAGTATTTACAAATTAATAAGATTTTTAGTCAAGAGTAACTTTCAAACTGATATGTACAGTCGAGTTTGTCTAGTAACGTCTGAGTCGGTAAGGGGATGAACCTGCAATTAAAAGAAAGAAAAAAAAGAAAGAAAAGTGTTTCCCTAAAGTTCATCCACAACACAAAGTGCAACTGATTGTTTATGAAAGCAAATTGCCAATTACAAGTGTTACCCATTTTACTGACTGAACTTTATACAAAATGTAGTACTTTTATGTTATGATCAAAAATTGCTACTGGCAGTTTCTGACCTAAGAGTGAATGAAAACATTCATCTTCCATCAGGTAAACACACTTTGCACCATAAATACTCAAATAGAACTTAAGTACATGCTTTAGTCATATCAACTATAATTACAAATGAATTAATTGTCTATTGGAAACTTCTGAACATAAAAGAACATAACCACAGCAGTTTAAAACCCAATTTCAACCAGACAAAATATGATATACTTGAACACAAATTACCTACTACAGGAACTCACTTTTACTGAATGAGAACATTACAAATACTTCAGCTGTAGAAACTGAAGTCACTTCCTGCCTTCTTTTCCCTTTCAACAGAACGCTATAGTAGAAAATGAAGTACCACAATGTGCCAAAATTATAGTTGGCAATAATTAAAATATGTCATCTGAGTTTTGCTTTTTAGTCATCAACATTATACTATACAACCAGTGTTCACAAAATCATTGATACTATTGAAATACAATGCTCAACCAGCACAGCATTGCAAATTGACCTTAAGAAGTGACTGCTGCTCTGACACCTAACTACACACATAAGCAGCATCAAAACTCAAACAGTATCCAGCAAGTACTAGCATCAAGAAGAAAACATCCGAAGAAGGTATGCAAACAAATAGTTGAAAATATGCTACTGAAGGGTAGGAGAACAGGCTATGAGGTATGCTGTTTTACTTCAGAGTGATATACAATGAAGCATTCCAGAGTTTGCAGACACTACTTAAAAATCTACACCTAAGAGTTACTGTGAGAGTACCATGAAATTTCAACTCTTACCTTCCACATTGACTTCTATATCTTCAACACTTCCAGACACGTTGCTCATTGTAAAGAATGATGTCTTCCCGACGGCTGCAGAAGAAAGTGATGGTCCACTAACTGTTATTTGGTGTGGCGAGTCTCCTTGCACACGTGCCAGGAAAGGGGAGCCTGCAATATTGATGACAACCTTGATGTTGATTTAGTGTTTTCAACTGAGGAGTCTGTTTTGCAAAGTGTATTAATTTACAAACTATTTTGTAATAAGGTAAAATGAAATGAAATGTCGTGTGACGAGGGCCTCCCGTCGGGTAGACCGTTCGCCTGGTGCAAGTCTTTCGATTTGACGCCACTTCAGCGACTTGCGCGTCGATGGGGATGAAATAATGATGATCAGGAGAACACAAGACCCAGTCCCTGAGTGGAGAAAATCTCTGACCCAGCCGGGAATCGAACCCAGGCCCTTTGAATTGACAGTATCGCGCTGACCACTCAGCTACCGGGGCGGACGTAATACGGTTAATGACTACAAAATGCATATATTTCAAAATGCTCTTTGTGCATCAGTCTTACCTGGAACACCTTCCTTGTTGAAATTAATGCTAATAACATGATCAGTCGGGTCAATTGGAACAAAGCTCACAGCAAAACGAGCGTTTCCCTGAGGATGCACTTGGGTCGGTATATTGTGACCACGAGCACTGATTGTTATTTCCAGGTTGCCTTCTCCAGCCTGGCTTGCATCAACTGTGAATAAATAAATAGATCACACAGTTTAATGCAGTTTATATTGTAGGTTAAATGACATTCAAGTAAAATGTGTGGCCAAGTAAAACCTTATTTAGAATAATGATAGTAAAGTTAAATTAAACTATAAATGAAAGATAGAGTTCTTCACTGCTAATAGCAGGTGGCATCGTAGATAAAGTTATAAGAAATTGATAATTGAAAGCCTGTGGGTGTGCTTGAAAAGCTTAAAAGTTTAAAAACTGAGTTGTCTTGGAAATCAGCCTTGTGCAAACACAATAATTGTGTTTGCACAAGGCTGATTTCCAAAACAATCCAGTTTTAGATCACAAACACAGAAGAATGAAAAGAGGAGCTTCAAACCTTAGTAAAATGAGTAACTTAATTATTTTTTAAGAGGTTAAGACATTACCACTACAGCTACTGAAGAGTACCCAATGACAGAAAGTATTACAAAATCAGACTCACCCATGAATTGCAGGGTCTTTCCAACAGAGCCCTTAGGCAAAGGACCAACAAACACACGTTTGGCATCATAGGCCTTAGCAATAAACGGTGTTCCACTCACAGCGTGGCCATTGTATTCGACTGTTATGGAATGTGCACCAACTTCACGGGGGGTAAACTCTGCTGTGAAGCCACTGTGTATGTTCCCAGTAACTTTAACAGGCAGCTCAGAAGATGGTCCTAGTAAAATGGCAGCGGAAAAAAAGAACTCATAACAGTGAATTTATAATAAATAAACAGATAAATAAATGAATATTACAGGCATGTAAATGGATGCTGACTAAAGGAATAAAAGAACAGTGCATTCCCTAATTTGAAATACAGGGCAATTTGGAGCCTTTTTAAACTGACAGTCACCATTACAGAAGAGGGAAATGACACCACTGGCATTCTCGGCACCTCATCAACAGAACAACATTGCTGGTACTGGGGGATACACGTGTCTGTAACCCTCACGATTCTTTTTCTTAAGTAAGGAAACATTAATTTGAGTGATAGCCTTCTCTATACAATATTTTCATAAATTGCCATAGCACATCCTTGGCAATTCATAACACTCAACTAAAAGTAACATAGCAAAAAAGAGATGGATACAGCAAGAAGTGTTAATAACACGAACTATGTAATACCACAGTACCCAAATTTTAAACCACTGTAAATTAAATACTAGATGAACAGCTATACAATAGCAGTACTCAATTTTTAACCAAATAATACAGTAAACCACATAGATACAAAACTGGGAACTGTACCACGAACGGAAACGGCCAGCTCCGCACTTCCACTGCCATCCACTGCCATGTGGAACCTCGCCACTTCGTTCACTGGTATGAGCTCGAGATTGCGCAAAGTCAGAGATACCCGGCTAGTATCAGACACTGAGCAAACAAATGGGCAACCTGGAGAAAATGACAGATGTTACAGCACTTCACAATAATAGTTTGCAACACAAGTCACATTATACCTGTTTGTAAGTACAACAGTTAAGAAAGAATACAAGAGCACTATACCTGTAACAGTTTCACCATTAAATTTTATGTCAATCAAGTGTGACTTTGTCTGCTCAGGTGTAAAGCTCACAAGGCAGCGACCACCTCCGACAACCTGAACGTGATTAGGGACTTCACCCTCATTTATTGAGATTTCTAGCTGACCCTCTCCCGCTTGGCTTGCGTCAACTAGGGAAGGGGAGAAGATTAAAAACATTCACATATAGTCTAAGGGATAAAAAGCACATTTAAAAGCAATGAACACTCTGTGGTAAATATGCAAAGAACAAGAATTTTTGGAAACTACAAAATGAAATAATGTAATACTGAATTAAAATGCCAATACCTCTGAACTGGCACGGTTGTCCGACAACACCACTGGACACATCAGTGACACGAATGAGTGCGCTATTGTAGACTTTTGCAACCAGTGGACCAGCTGGCAACTTCTGGCCAGCAATAGACACTTCCACCAAATGACTTCCAACTTCTGTAGGCACAAATTCCACCCTGAACTCGCCACCCTTTTCCTCTACAAGCCGAGCTGCAACTGGTCGCTTGGATGGGCCTGTGGAAAAACTTCCCATATAATGTAAGAGTAACAGTAAGGCTGATGTGTAGCACTGTATTTACGAAATCAACGTGTACAAGGTGACTAGTATACCGATACTTGCTTATTATCTGGATGTCTATGTCGTCCCTTGAAAATCCTGGAGCACTGAGTTCAAATGTTGCAGTTGTTCCGGCAGCAACAAGTCGCACAGCCTCTCCCAGCACAGCCATCTTGGGGCCCGTCATTACTGCTACCTGCCAGGGACTCCCTGAAAAGAAAAGTAACAAGATGGTATTACTTTATATTTGCTCACAAAAAAAGAGATAAGCTGTATCAACTATTACTTACTGCAACTGCTACACATTATTTACCAAAACTGGTGACCAGCAATGACGGAGTGCACTACAGATAAACAATTCAGAAAACATCAAAACTTAAGAATCTTGGGTCACCTATCTCTTTGAAGGTTTTATGTTCAGTTTTAGGTCCAGATCATCTGCACTTAAGACAAGTGCATGCCAAAGGTGAAAGAAAGTTCACTCTCGGGCTCATGTACAAACGAAGTGTGATAAATACACAGTCCTATAAAGGTTGCTGAAAAAATACAGCTAAGATTCAAATCTGTGGTTTGATGTCTTACTTTGACCTTAAAAGAGGGAGAGGGCTATTAAATAATTGACTGCTATTTTAAAAATGTACAACAAGTCTTGAAGGCAATGCGTGGCGGGGTGGGCGATGCCAATCACATTTTTGGGCTACTGATCACGAATTTGTCAGGGACATTAAGTTCATGGTGAAACTGAAGAGCATTGGGCTCGTTGTGTGGGATTCAAAACAACACAATGGGCGAAATATTTAGTCACTGCAATGTTTTTGGTATTAGTTGTACAAATATATTTGCTTTTAGGTCTATAGGCAACACAAATGCGAAACGTGACTTTCAGGTTTTTAACTTGAAGCATCTTTCTTACACAATATCAATAAGAAACATGAGAAAATCACTGCCCATCTGCGCTTATGAATAAAACTCTCTGCGAACAATATGCAATGAAGGTCAAGTTTAATTAAAGCTGCCACGTTCAAGTGATACGTCCCACCTTCTCCCTTTCTCGTGTCCAAGTAGGTTTAAAACTCATGATTTTTCCTTAACCAAAAACTGCACACAATACCTTACACTACAAACATTATTTTCCTTTGAGCATTAAACATAGTTCACGCGACAGCTATTTCCCTTAACCAGCTGCAAGAATAACACACAGCGCTACAAATCTGGAACTTGGATAGCTTTACCATGCTGCTTTTTTGTTTTGTTTTATTTAACTAAATAACACCCACCAGTTCGTTGTTAACGTCCAGTGTTGCCAAGAAAATGTAACAACAGTAACAACACCTCTACGTCACCATACCAGGTACTGACTATCGTGACAGACAAACCCGCTGGAGAAAGGAGTGGGCAATAGCCGACACATCGCTCGGCTTGACGTCACGGCATTGGTGCCGCAACAGGCGCATTCCAGCACGAACGGTGGCCAGTTGGCAACACTGCGCAGGTGCGATCGAGGCCACAGGTAGGCTGGCTCAGCTACTGGGTGGGGGGCTGGACGGAGGCGGTGGTCGAGGGCGGCATCCGAAAACAAATCACACCGGCACTGTCTTGCCATTCCGGGCACACAGCGTCCGGACTCAGGAGGGCATGTCCGGAGGCCGCACAGCTCCCGCGCAGTACGCAAAGATAAACATGCTGCTACACAATTCGTACACGGAATATATCGAACAACGTAATCCTATCTGCAGACATAGCGAGTAACACTCGTGATGAACGGAATTAAAAAACAAATCTACGTGCAATGACTGGGAAATGCGTTTCATCTTATTACGCTAAACTCTGTGCTATCTCTCTGTCCACCTATTGAAGTCTCTGACATATATTCAGTAATCTCTCTTCCTCCAGGTATGCTTATGTTTGACATATTCAATCCAATATTAGATAAAACAATTTCGAGACGTCGTAATATTCGACTTTTCGAAGGGTACGCGATTTTGTTCTCTATGCGAAAGTTTATATACCTCACGTCCTTCACATATTACAGCAAATTTTATCCTTGACGAACTTCCCACTCGGCAGTGGAATTCTTCATTTTGCTCTGATGACGTTGAATTCCATTACCGTCCGGTATTTCCTTAATTTTACTCTATAGTCCATATCTACACCTGTATACATATCCGCAAACCACTGTGAAGTACATGTCGGAGGCCAGTTAACGTTAGCACGGTACCGTTACCTGGTCTGAGCTTCTTCCCGTCCCAATCGCGTAGAGAGCGATTGAACAATAACTGCTTAAATGCCTCTGTGAGGTCTGTGATTTGTCTAGAGAAGCGATACAGGTTCTCCACTCCAGAACGCTTCTTGAATCTTGGTTAATAAGTCGTGTCTATCTTCAGGCGTTTAGTAATTCAAGTTTTCGACATTTGTGTGTGGCCTGCTTTGATTATTCCTGCTTCCATTCTCTGTACACGATCAGTAGTCTAACTTCCCCCTGTTAATCCGACCTAGTAGGGGTAGAGGTCCGGCCAGGGGCGCCCACAGATGGGGCCAGCTGCTCCCAATGAGAATTCATTCAGTTTACGAACATGAGAACGGGCCCGCAATGGCTGGCACCAGTACCTATGACCTGAAATACCTGGAAAATTACCACTAAAACGACCTGAAGAAATCGATCATATTGACGTCAAATAATGTACAACATGTATAAAGTAAGCTATAAAAGGAGCCCGAGAAATGTCAAACTTCGTAGGAAGTTGGAACTGGACGATTTAAAATCGCCACGAATGAGTTCAAGAAATCTCATTCTTTGAAGATGTACAATAATTGTTGTATAGCCACCTTTGAGATTTTCAAGTCTATAACTCGGCACGCAGATTGTCTCGAAAGTCAGGGAACATCTGTTGTCGAACAACATATGCTTATGTGTTAGAAAATCTTTTTCAGCATCTGCTGAAACAACTGGCGCATACACCATGACATTTTCCTTTAGCTTCAAAAACGAATTTAAAAAATCGGAACACGAATATCGATATTTCACAAAATAATGGAATGTGCGTTTGGCACGATATTTACAATTTTATTTAAATACCCATACTGGTACAAATTAACAGAAGTGTATGGCGCGACAATAACAGTAACCAGACGAAACACGAATTTATTTTCAACATGTGGAAATAGATTCTTGACCGACATAGTTGCGTTTTTCCTCGCACTGTTCGTTTCTGCCAACATTACAAGAATAAGAGTTGTGTTACAAAGGGAAGTTAAACACAAACATTTAAAAGAAGGAAGTAATGCCACCTAAAAGCTGAAAGCTAAACTCCAGAAAAGCACGCTGTGCCACCCTAGGCGGATGCGGCCTACAGGGTCACGGGGCCGGCACGCTGCTACCGCGTCCGTTGGCGACTGCCCACACCGACTGACTGTGAGCAGCTCTCAGTCGGTGTCCGAACGTGAGTGCACCCCGCCGCCGTGCTCCAGAGGTGAAGAGCCTGTGGCGCTACCGAGAACTGGAACTGGACCTGGACCTGGATTATATGCGCTCAACAGTCGGCTACGGAGGTGGACCGACAGTGGCATCATCCTCGGAAAATAAGTACTGTAGGGCACCTAATGACGAAAAACACAAAATTAAATTTACATTTCTACAGCCAGAATGATCCACCTCCGCAGTCCAAGTCCCTAGCCGACGCCTGTGGAATGGTGGTCAAGTCGGCGGTAAGCCGATTCGAATCCCGGAGGTGTAAAGTTTTCAGTGCCGGTGTTTGGCTGACAACAGTAAGAGAGATGGCTCTTGAATTTTCTGACCACCAGTATTCTCGTCTAAAACCGAAAGTAAATTCCAAGTCTCGCTGCAGTGCCTTACGGAGGAGTTGTGGGGCTGTAAGCTATTCGACAGGGGCAGGGCACCGGGTGTCACTGCGGAACTTTGACTTTCGTAACCAGAAGATTAGGGATTGCAGTACTTGCGGACAATGCGTCGCTCATAAGGAATGAAAGTTTTCAAAGTCAATAGACTCTGGGAATTACTAATAAGGTGTAATAAATCGAAACGAAACTGTCAATCGACCGAGTGACGAAACTGTTACGTGTGCACACCGCCCCATTAAGTAAGCAAAAAGTTACTCTCACAGTATCCCACGTCATTATAGCTTACCAACCTCAAGTACGAGGGTCGGTCAAAAAGTAATGCCTCCCATTTTTTTTCTACTTAAAAAAATTAAGTTAAGTGAAAAATTTGAATTTGGCGCCATTCCTCAAACCTTCTTCTGCAATCCACTGCAGTAGTAACTTTCTGTGTCAACAGGTGGCAGCACAGCAGAAGTTTGTAAGATGGCCGACATCGATGTACGTTTAAGACAGCGTTGTGTGATTGAATTCTTGAATTCAGAAGGTGAAACGCCCATACGCATTCATGAAAGACTGAAGAAGGTGTATGGTGTCGTGACAGTGGATGTCAGCACTGTTAGACGATGGGTTCGTCGTTGTAAGGAAGCTGAAGGGCAAACACCGTTGACTGACGAAAAGCGGAGCGGCAGGCCGGTGAGTGCAGTGACTCCACACAACATTCAGCAAGTTGATGACATCATTCGTGGTGACCGTCGGGTGACTGCAGATGAAATGTGTCGCATTATTTCTCTTAGTAAAGGCAATGTGATCACGATTATTAAACAATTGGGGTACTCAAAAGTTTGTGCACGGTGGGTTCCAAGAATGTTAACCGATCAGAATAAAGAGGCAAGGAAAACAATAGCCTCCCAACACTTGCAGCGCTTCCGTTTGGAGGGAGATGAGTTTCTGAAAAAAATTGTGACCGGGGACGAAACATGGGTGCATTTTTTTGAACCCGAATCAAAGAGGCAGTCAATGGAGTGGCGTCACACAAGCTCGCCGAGGAAGAAAAAATTCAAAACTGTGCGATCGGCAGGGAAAGTTATGGCAACAGCTTTCTGGGATACTGAGGGTGTGATTCTGGTTGATTTTTTGGAGCAGGGATGCACAATAAATTCTGTTCAATACGTCACAACCCTCAAAAAACTTAAAGCACGTCTTCAGCGAGTTCACCCAACAAAATCAATGGCAGATGTTCTTCTTTTGCATGACAATGCAAGACCACACACCAGTCGTCACACCTCTGACGAGATTGTCAAAATTGGATGGGAAGTTTTGCCTCATCCCCCATACAGCCCTGACCTGGCACCATCAGACTTCCATCTGTTCGGGCCACTAAAAGAAGCTCATCGTGGGATTCATTTTGAAGATGAGGAGGCCGTCAAAACATCCGTGCGTCAATGGCTTAGGAAGCAGAGCTGTGATTTTTACCGTGCTGGGATACATGCCCTTGTTCAAAGATGGACCAAAACTGTAGAGATGGGCGGAGATTACATTGAAAAATGACAAAATGATCCTCAATGTTGTGGTTTTCAACCTATTTAATTGCATTTAAATTTCCTGACAATTAAATGTAGAAAAAAAAATAGGAGGCATTACTTTTTGACTGACCCTCGTAGTTATTGATGTAGCAAAAGGTTGCTCGGCAAAAGCCTTCTCTTTCAGAATGTCTAAAAAAACGTCGCCACTGATTTAAAGTAGTAGGCTGTGTTATATTTCCTTTCGTTTGCTGAAGGGGTCTACGCATATACTGTGTGGACGCAGATCGGTACTTGTTGGTAAAAGTAGGAAATCGTCGTCTTCGGAACTACTTGAGTAATTATTGTACAGTACCCTTCAGTTCGTCAATTTCGCAACCACTACTGCAAATAAGTATCACAGCTAAGCTGAGAACGAAAGCCTCTGCAGTGCATTAGGAAACACAGGTGACCGCTACGGCGCGAGTGTGGATCAATCTCGATTTGTCCACGGCCAACAATGAGTTGTAAGTAAAGAGTTAACGCGGAAACGTAGTTACTTAGAAATTTGTGGATTGTGAGCTGCAAACGAATAGTAAATAGGGCGAAAACATTACCAATATTCGTACCCGATTTGAACCCCGTTAACAAATCAGAACTGAAACGGACGGAATCCAAACACGTTATAAAAATGAATAAATATATGTGTGTATATATGCAGGTAAGTTCTTCGTCTCCTACTAAACCACTCGACCAATTTTTTACTAACTTGGTATTCTCCGGAAAGAACCACCTACCTATCAACGGGGTGAGGTGCGGGTGGGTGAAAAAAAGGTGCAGCCCACGAGGCACCAACACCCAGTCCTTCACTGGACTCGCATTCGGGAGGACGACTGTTCAATCCCGTCTCCGGCCATCCTGATTTAGGTTTTCCGTGATTTCCCTAAATCGTTTCAGGCAAATGCCGGGATGATTCCTTTGAAAGGGCACGGCCGATTTCCTTCCCAATCCTTCCCTAACCCGAGCTTGCGCACCGTCTCTAATGACCTCGTTGTCGACGGGACGTTAAACACTAACCACCACCAGTTTTTGAAAATGAGTGCATTTAGTGACTTGCAGCAAACCTCACACTATAATTCAAACATGTATGAAACTTGTTCTCGCTGACAACCTCTACAAAATCATAAAAAGCCAAAAAAAAAAAAAAATTGTCTCTCACTACGTTTTCGCTATTCATGCAATAAAACTACCGCTCGAGGCATGATACTTTAATTTAGTACTTATTAACTCTGAATGAATTCGCGACACATTTCCCAGACAATTTTCACCTATACCACAGGATGTAACATCAAAATTATGTAAGTGTACGACATGTAGTTGAGGAGACAGCAGTGCGACGTGTAATTTGCCGCATCGTGCGTGGCGTTTAAATTTATTATTTCTTTGCTACCTAATTCCATTCACGGCAGTATCCACATATGCCGGTGAATGTACCTACAAAAATATAATGTAGTTCAGGCGATAAGATGTCAAATACTGAGAGGCACGGAAAACTGCCACATTACGCACGATGTTTAAATTACTACTTGACTACTAACTCGATTCGCAACACATTTCGCAGACAGGATCCACATATCTCACTGGATAAAACTAAACTAAACTCTACCTAAAAAGGCCACGAAGGCCCAACGGTACCAATTGGCCGCCGTGTTATACTCAGGCGACAGGCGTCAGTGGATGCCGATATGGAGGGGCATGTGGTCAGCACACCGCTCTCCCGGCCGTATGTCAGTTTCCGGGACCGGAGCCCCGGAGCCGCTACTTCTCAATCGGGTACCTCCTCGGTTTGCCTCACAAAGGCTGAGTGCACCCCCTGCTTGCAAACAGCGCTCGGCAGAGCGGATGGTTACCCATCCGAGTGCTGGCCCAGCCCGACAGCGCTTAACTACGGTAACGAGAGCCGGTGTTACCACTGCGGCAAGGCCGTTGGCTATATATCACTGGGTGCACCTGCAAAATTATATCATTGTATATATCAGGTCAGGAGATACGATGTTATAAACACTGATAGGCGCGAAAATAAAACTGCAGTGTGATTTCGCTACCTGTACAGACGATATATGTTAGTAGTTTAGCTTGGCGCGTTTTAGTCGAGATAACGATTCTCTCACATACGTGTCCAGTTTGACATCCAGTGTCAGGTCAGGTACTTGGCTCCCTGCCCCTTGGGAAACCACCAGGAACTGATCAATGACACCCAATCTGCAAGTCTTAAGCAATTGTGCAATAATGCTCATGTGACATAAAATTGGAAGGAAATACCTCCCTATTTCTCTGAGCCAATGGCAACACAATAAACTGGCGGGAAACCCAACTAACCAATGACAAATCAAGTACTGCTGCCCAATTCCAACTTTTATAGCTCAGGCTGTATATATTTGTTAGTAACAAATTGTACTACGGCTGCCGTCACACTGGCACCGATACCGTTGATAATTGGGACATAGTTTGGAATCTGTGGACTCAAATCGCAGGTTTACTGCAAACCACAAGTAGAAAAAATCTCTATGAAAAATTTTAGGTGTATATTACAGTCTCGAAAAATAATTTGTTCCAGTGACAAGTACGGCGTGTCTTGATTAAAGTTATTTTAGTGGATCTTTTGGGTTTTGGTAGGTGGACATTAGATGTCTGCAAATTATTATTACTGCTTACTGGCTTTTATGCCAGTAGGCTGGTGATTCAGTTGCATGAAGTGGTTTGGAAATATGATGTGCGTACGTCCTTTCACTTTTCATTGCGTTAGTGTTCTGAGTATCTTATTCCAAACTTCATGTTTGTCCATCCCGCTTAGGCTGAATGATGGGCATTGAAGGTTATTGGAGTATGTCTGCGCACCTTCAAGTAATTCAACAAATAAATTTCGAGCTCTATTAAAAAATTCGACACTGACGTTAAAGATCCAGTTCTGGCTCAACTAAAACTAGAACTGACACTGATATTTGACATTTAATCTTTACAGTAATTAGGCCTATACTATGTTCTGAAAATTAGTTTCAATGTTTTTGTGTGATGTGTAGGATGGTGTATTCAATGCCCTAAATACTTATTTAAAAGCTAATATTTTCACTCTTGCACCCCAAACAGAATTTTTTACTTTATTCTATGCCGAATTTTGGAACTATGCTTCCTGACAGAGCACTAAAAGACACCATAATATTTATTAAAAGCTGCACTCAATCTGAAATAATACTGCCACAAGAAATTTTGTCTCTTCCTTTCTCAAATACACTGGGCAAGTGCTTAAAGATAAGTGAAGTTTCCAGTTCTAGAATCCGGTTATCTCAGTATAATTCCAGTACTGCATTAATTTTCACAATTTTTAGAACACAGTGAGTTGCTGTTAAACCACAGTTCTAGCTTTCATTAAGTAAATGCTCGCTTACTAACACACAATTCTACCCGTGTATCGTACAATACAAACATCTACTTCCACCATGTAAATTAGACATCATGTGCTCATTATGTCACTGGCAAAACCATTATACGCCTAAGTGCTGCCACTGTAGCCTATCAAACCACGCTCTTGGTGTGGGGTTATCACTGAAACTACATATCTTTGTAATACACAAGTTATCTTCTTCAGAGGTAGCGATCCCTCGTGATGCTGGTCGGCAGCGAGTGAAAGAAAGTGACATCATAAAGATAAAGCATTTTTAACTTCTGTGGCATGTTTTTTTTTCTTCTCTCACATATTCAAAATTTGTCTGGTAAATCCAGTAACTGAAGACAAGAGTGTACAGTACTCGCAACGATCTTTTTGAAACAGATATAGCTCATTTACATGGATCTCCAAACACAGACGAGTTATAGTATCGATCCCATCCTTGGAGGTTAACCTCTTCAGCCCCATCAAAAACTGACGAACAATATGAGACGCACAGCGGCCGAGCTGTCGGCGAGCCGTCCACCGACCCCTGTCACCGCCTCCATGGACGAAACCCAAGCCATCTACCTCGAGATCTGTCTGTTACTAACAATTTAATACTTAGTCATTCGAGGCACCGCCAGAGACAGCACCCTGGCAGTAAAATAGGTATGCACTCTTTCTCACTATTCCACAATTTTACTTTTTTATCCATATTCATCGCGTTTTCCCCATTTTACGTAATTTCACCCATTTTCATATTTTACCCATATTTTCCACAATTTTGCGCATTTTTCCACAATTTTTTGTTTCATAATTGGTGCACTTGAATGAGTGCACTTGATTGTGGAGCTTTCTGGTACAGGGAGACGATCAGGCTGTGTTTATTTGTTAATAACAAATTACATTAAGTAACATCACTCGAGGTCTTTAATATTATGTGATTCGAGGCACCAGAGGTGGCCACACCAAGTAAGACACGTAAATACTCTCATTCTTCTCCAATTTTATGTGTTTTAACCCATTTTCGTACTTTTCCCTTTCTTTCCATAATTTTCTTGTTTTATTACTGCGGCACTCTGCAGCTGGACAGCGCAGGGAAAGGTTGTACAGTGTGTTTATTGTTAATGACAAATTTTGTTAAGTCATTGCATTTATGTTAATTACAATTCAATATTTCGTCATGTAAGGTACTAGCCGAAGCAAAACCTACTCAGAGCCTACCTCAACTTTAGGAATTATTCACCTACTTCCGTATTTTTTCCGCATTTCCCACAATTTCCACATTTTATGCAATTACGCAGTATCCACCGCACTGTTCTCACCGTCGCGTCGATGCCATGATGCTCTCAGCCAATCAGAATGCACCTTTGGCCCAATTTATTTATCATTGCTAAACCACCATTTCTTTACTAGGGTTTGTGCAACGTTATAGTGTTAGGAACGCACCCATACGTAGAAATAAATGATGTCACAGCAAATTCTATAAGCACTATCAATTTTAAACCAAAGATAATGGATAAGAAATTCCACACAGCGGTAAACCGCATGCTACAGTCGTTACCACTACATTACTAGATTGCATGTATTGCATGACATCACGTAAATTCTGAGAATTAGCGACTGCTAACCAAAGATGTTACAGGTATACGAAATACCACATCACGACCTGCTAAGCCACCACCACGTCACAGTAAAATTCAGAAATTTCCAAAGACGCTGTGTATGTAGGCAGCACAGCGCTACAAAGAAGATACGCATCGAGAAAGACAGCTGAATAGTATTTTTAAATCTGATTCTTCTGACATAGTATATGCTTGCAGTCCGTTGGTTCGTCCACACTTCTAGGTGAATTGTGTTCATTCATCGTCTCCGTGAGGTTAGCTTGGTGGTAACACCTAGCTGAAATACTGCAGCTCAGTTTATAAACTATTGCAGAGGCAACAGCCTTCAAACTCCGACGCATGGTGTTTGGCTACAAACACTGCTCAACTCCTGCAATGATCGAGAAAGTTGTAAAATTACAGGTTTATTAATTTAATCGTATGGTGATTTTCTACAATATACAGTTGATATAAGGCAAATGATTTTATACAATATACATATGATATAAGACAACATTAAGCTGGGTGTGAGAGTGAACAGCCGGCCGCGATGGTCTCGCGGTTCTAGGCGCGCAGTCCGGTACCGTGAGACTGCTACGGTCACAGGTTCGAATCCTGCCTCGGGCATGGATGTGTGTGATGTCTTTAGGTTAGTTAGGTTTAAGTAGTTCTAAGTTCTAGGGGACTGATGACCACAGCAGTTGAGTCCCATAGTGCTCAGAGCCATTTGAACCTTTTTTTTATTTTTTTTTTTATTTATTTATTTTTTTTTTTTTTTTAGAGTGAACAAGTCATCGGGAATTCCACGGAATGAATGAAGTGGACAGCGTTGGACTATATGTTCAATTGTCTGCTCTTCTTGATTACATTCACACATTGGTGAACTGATCCAGCCCCTTTGTACCTGAATTAGCTACAACAACCATGCCCAGTCCTTAAGCTGTTGAGGAGGCACCAAAGTTTCCTTGGTAGATCAAAACCTTTTGGCTTCTTTGTGGGATCAAGGTGATGGGCTCTTGTTCCCAATGTTTTGTTGACCAGTCATGCGTCCAGCTTTCATTTAGATCAAAACCATCTACGATGAGTTGTCCTGCAGTAACACTTGCTGGTCTTCTTGATCGCAGTCGTTGCTGTGGCGGATGACAGAATTCCTGGTTCAGTGGTAGAGAAGGTGATGCAGATATTTTCTTGGCCTCCCTCAGTAGAGCTTACTTTCGCCTTAGTGAGGTGGAGGGATGTGACTCAGTACAGGTAACTAGTGGCACGGGGTTGATTTGATGCAACCAGTAATGCAGCGCATTGTGTCGTTAAATTTTGTGTCTACCTTCTTCACATGTACACTTTCCAACCAGACAGGTGCACAGTACTCGGCAGCAGAGTACACAAGACTGATGCCACTTAAATGCAGACAGTCAGCAGAGGTTCCCCAGGTGGTACCACTGAGCTTATGTAGTATGTTGTTCCTTGCAGGAACTTTATGAGAAAGCTTGGTGATGTGCTATTTGTAGCTCAGGGTTCTATCTAGAGTAATTCCGAGATATTTTGGGACAGGGTTGTACCTCAATGTTTGTCCACTGAGCAGAGCTCATGGTTTGTAGTTCGCAGCACGATTCCCTAGATGGAAACAAGAGACTTAAGGTTTTGGTGTGCTTGGGATCAATTTCCAGGTCTTAAAGAAAGTTAACATCTTCTCCAGATCTTCCGTAAGAATTCGTTCACCATTTTCGAAATTACTGCTATGATCTACCTGTGCGATGTCATCAGTATAGATGAATTTAGTTGATATTGTGGTTGGTAAATCATTCATGTATAAATTGAATAGTGATGGGGCTAAAACAGATCCCTGTGGTAGTCCATTATTTAGTTTCCGTTTGTTGCTTTTAGAGCTGTCTAGAAACACTTCAAACTGCCTTTCACTAAGCATGCTGGAGATTAGATCCACAGCTTCTCAACTTGGTACAACTTGCAGTAGCTTGTAGACCAGTCCCTGTCGCCGGGCAGTGTGATACGCGGCTGTCAGGTCGATGAAGAAAGCTGTTGATTTCAGATGGCCTTGAAAACCTACTTCAATATGGGTGGTTAGAGCAAGAACTTGATCGGTGCACCTGCGTCCTTGTCTGAAGCCAGCTTGCTCAGGAGCGGTAGCAGCCTCGATGAACGGTGCTATTCTGATTAGGACGACTCGTTCCAAAAGTTTGAATGTACAACTGAGCAGTGCTATAGGGCGGTAGCTTTCAGGGCTGTCTTCAGGCTTGCCAGGTTTGAGAGTGGCTATAACTTTCGACAGTTTGAATTGTCTGGGAAGTTTGTTCTCTTTGAGTATGTAAGTGAAGAGCGAAGTGTGCCAGCGTATGCAGTGTGGGCCGATGCTCTTAAAAAATTCATTATATATGTTGTCGGGGCCAGCAGCCTTACCGATTTTCAGTTGCTTGACAGCACTTTCTACTTCCGCTATGGAGAAGGGCCTGGAAAGCGGCTCTGCGCTTGAGGTTCGAGAGTTTACATTTTACTGCTCTGGTATGATTCTTGTCTCTGTTTGCCCTTGCGTTCCGGTTGGCAAAGAGGTTGGGACTCAATTTAGGATACGGCTTCTTGAGGTGTCGCTTGCCAGTTAGCCCATTCAAGACTCTCCATGCTTTCCTACTTGACTTGGCAAGGTTAATTTTGTTTGAGTACTGCTTCCCATTTCTCTCGTCTGTTTTTGTTTAATGAGAGGAGTAGCTGTGAGCCCACCGTTTGCTTTCCAGAACTTTGGTATTCCTGATATAAAGCCTCACTTTCTTGGTTCCAGGTAGGCACATATTCTTTTCTGTTACCCCTAGGAATGTTTGACTTAGCAACTTTGATAACTAGTCCAACGAATTCATCGCAGTGGTTTGCTGTTGTCTGTAAGTTCTTTGCAGCTAAGTTGGAGTCAAGGTCTTTTGAGAATCCATCCCAGTTAGCTCGTCGAAAATTCCGCCTGGGTAGGGGCATTGAGTTTACAAGGGGAAATTTTAAACCAATTTCTGTCATAACAGGACGGTGTTGGCAGTTTGGGAAGTTAGACAGAACAGTACGAGTGTCGTTAAGTGGTTGATCTAGCTGATCTTTGGGCACAAATACCAAGTCTGGGTTGCTATCCTTATTCCAGCGTGTAGAGTGGAAGATTCCCTTGTCTTTCATATCAGAGACCAAGTGCATGCTGGTAGTTTTTGCCAACTGAGCTAGTAACTCCCCATTGACATCGACGGTGTCGTACCGCCAGTCCGTGTGATGGCTGTTAAGGTCTCCAGTGTATATATAATGGTGATCGAAAGCCGGCAGAACTGTGGAGGGCCAGGCTTGTACAGGTTGACAATTTTTAAGTCGTTTATCTGGATTACTATTGTGTAGATGTGGTTAACGTCTGTAGAATCAATTACTTGCACTCCGTTTAGGCTTGACTTCACATAAGTGGCTGTCCCATATTGTGGGTGGTGGATAGCTTCGACCAGTGTAACTCGCTGACACCTTTGCAAATAAACGTTGCTAAATAGTTTAAGCGCCAAGCAGTCTCTTCTGCTCGCCCTCATTCTCCGAACCCATGAGAAACAGGCTCCCGCTCCTCCTCCGACCACCCATACTCCAATTAACCTTCAATTCCAAACACTCATCGGCAGCTGAGAGGTGTCGTAGCGACGCTAATCTCTGAGTAAATAAAACACTTAGTCCTAGGGATCCACACACTCAAAGTACGGGCATTGGCCGACAGCAATCACGGGAATACATCCTGCGCGAACTGATAAATGGGAGAATAACTGACCTGCGAGTTGTGAGCAGTAATGGAAATGAAATTATTACTTACCGCCTGTGATCATGGTGTCCAGAACACTGAGACCAATCCACAACCATAAGCGAAACAGAAGCCGAGCAGTGCTTACACATTGAGTGAGTCTCTAATCACTGCAAGCTGTTTGGTAGGCATACCAGTGTGTCACCAGCCAACGCAACCACAGGACACTGAACGAATAAAACAGCCGAAAGTGTTCTTGTTACACATCTCTCTCTGTTTCTAAATACTGAGAATACCAATAATGAGATGCTACTAATCGTTCAAAAATGGTTCAAATGGCTCTAAGCACTTTGGGACTTAACATCCTAGGTCATCGGTCCCCTAGACTTAGAACTACTTAAACCTAACTAACCTACGGACATCTCACACATCCATGCCCGAGGCAGGATTCGAACCTGCGACGGTAGCAACAGCGCGGTTCCGGACTGAAGCGCCTAGAACGGCTCGGCCGCAGCGGCCGGCTACTAATCGTAGCAGACTTCATCTGCACTGGGCGAATTTATTAAGTCAATTGCACTAAAAATGTTCAGCAGTAACTTGTATTTACAGTCGTTATGTGAGCCATCAAAAAATGCGTTCTGACTATGTAAGTAGTAGTACATCACTATCAATGTATGACAAAGCAGACTACAACAGTTTTTCGTTGTTGCTGTTGCGGTCTTCAGTCGGAAGACTGGTTTGACGCAGATCTCCATGCTACACTATCTTGTGCTAGCCTCTTCATCTTCGAATATATCGTGCAACCTACATCTTTCTGAATTTGCTTAGTGTATTCATTTCTTGATCTCTCTCTACGATCTTTGCCCCCCACACGTCCCTCCAACACTAAACTGAAGATACCTCGACGTCTCAGAATGTGTCCTATCAAGCGATCAATTCTTTTGGTGAAGTTGTGCCACAAATTTCTTGTCTCGCCAATTCTAATCAGTATTTCCTCATTGGCTACATGATCGACCCATCTAATCTTCAGCATTCTTCTGAGTAGTCAAATGACTCTCGGTATAGATTGGCTAGATAAAGAAAAAGTTATTATTGATTGTAGCCAGGAAGTGGTCAAAATTAACAATGCATCTACGAATTTGGAAATAAAATTTTAGGAAAATGGGAAGGTATTCGATTCAGAAATTGGTTCTTTATTGTGTGAGATTGACCAAGGGAATGATGGTTTGACAAACATGTATGAAATGTACCATTTCAAGAGGTTAATAGATGAGAGTGACAGGCAAGGGTCTGGTTTCAAAGAAATTGTGGAAAATTTGAAGGAGATATCTCCTGATCAGGAAATAGAATTGCTTGATCTTTTAGGAAGTAATAGCACCGTGTTTTCGGACAAACCTGACCTAGTTAAGAACTTCGAATACCAGATTGAGACATTAGAGCATAAACCTTTCTTTGTAAGACCGTTTTCGATACCCATATCAAAGAGGCAGGCCGTTCAAGTGGAAATAAATAAAATGATAGAATGGGGCAGGTTTATATCGGACTTTGAGAATGTCATGAACACCTTACATCATGAGTCTACTGGGTTCCCACCGGAAGAAATTTTGTTAGCCAGCAGAAGTAAAAGTTTAATTGAGGAAAAACTAGAGTTTCCGCCTTGTACAAGCTTGTGGTTGAGTCAAAAGAAAAAATTAGTGAGAAAAAGGGCAAAGCAAAAAGCTGAATCGAGATCTAAAAGACATGATAAAAACCTGGAAGTTTCAAAATTTAAAATTGGGGATTATGTTCTTTTAAAAACCCACGAAAAACCTAGTCAACTGAAGCATGAAATTTCCAAATTTAAATATATTTATAATGGACCATATATAATACAGAACATTCCACATGATAATGCTTACTACCTGAACTACCCAAAAGCCAAGAGACCTTTAGGTGTAAGAAACGTTGTGGACCTGAAACTGTAGTATGTTCCTCGGAATGAGTGACCTAAGTTCTCTCACAAAGCAATCTGCAGTAAATGTACTGTATCTTGCGATGAAACTATTTTATTCTAAATGTAACAAATCTTTGTAAATGTATGTATACCATTGCCAGTGTGCTAATGTACTTATGTAAGTTTCAGTTTATCAAATGTACTATAAATGTAAACATGTATGGAAAAAAGGGCTGAAAAGAAAAAGGAAATGCTGCAAGCCAAATAAAAGATGTGACAGCCAAAAATCAAAGTGGGCAGTACATGAGTCGTGATATAAAGGACTGCAAGACACCAAAGAGGGCAGATAAATAGTCAAAGGAGAAGTGTGGTACAGGTAATGTGACAAAATGATGCGAAACGGACTGCCGAAATCTGAATAATAGGCAGCAAATATATGTAATGATTTTTATAAATAGTATTGTGTGTTTATTAGTAAAACGGGAAACGGACTGACATTCAATGCAAGCAGCAACAAATTGTTTTATAGTGTATATAGGCATTTGTATATGCTTTGTAGTTAAGTGTTAGTGTTCCAATTTTGATTTTATTTCCCTGAGAAATTTAATAATAATTAGTAATTTGCTAATTAAAACATATTGTGATAGGAGGTTGGGCTGTGCCAAAGGCTCTTAAGTAAGTGATAGGCAAATTTTCTTCATATATTAAAAGGTATAGCTATATATAATGTGAGTGAAAGGAAGTTGTGTGATATAAAATTTTATGCTGGTACATTCACACAAAGATTCAGAGCCCCTATATGAAAATAAAGTTTAGTGTTCCCATCAAATTTGCACTGAGTGAAATTTACTGGAAACGGGGGCATGTGTAACAACAACGACTCTGTACTATTGTACATATAAGTAATTCTTTTCATCTGATTTTACGATAAACTTGTGTAATTGATGTTCTGATTTCTTTTTTTTTCTTTTTTTTTTTTGTTTCATGCCATTATGTTAAGAAAACTGTAAATGAGTTTCAATGTGAATATTAATGTTTATGTCAAATGTCAAGTAATATTGTAATAGAATTGAAACGTAACACACGTTGAAACTGTTGTAAGATGTTTAAAATTGTAACTGGGCGGCTGGTCCATACGTAGGAAATGTGTTAGGATATGTAGAATGCCAAACCTCGGGTGAATACACTGTCTGTCAGGGAGCGGTAAAATGTGGATCGCAGGCGAGCGCAGGAAAATACGCGCGGGCACTGCACGGGACAACGGGCAAAGTAGTAGTTGGAGTCTGGCACTGGTCTGAGCAACACCTTCTGGAGCGTGGAGGCTCTCCTGGAAGACATACCTTCACTGAGCCTCGGGTATGCCGTACCAACGCCCTCACAGCATGGCAAGATTCCATAGGCACTAAATGGAAAAGTATTGCGACGTTAAGAAGAATTAAAGTGCCGCTACATCAAGAGCCATAGCTGTGGTTGTATGTTTGCTCTGTGCCTCGCCATCTTGCGGCCTGCCAACCGTCGCATCGATACTAGCCGGTTAAAACTTTTAGTACTGTATTCGTATGGATCAGAGAGTGAATTGTGTTTGTTTGGTGCAATAATAATCTACATTTTATCAGAACCTTTCCATCATTTAATTATCCTCACAACTAACCTAGACAGGGTCCTTTCCAAACGTTGTGCAAATCCGAGTGTTCCAAAATAAAAATTAAAAATTGTGTTAATAATAACTATTTGCAGAACTAGCTATATTAGAATGGCGTTTAAAGAAATGGAAGGGTATCTGTTAAGAGGCCAGACAAAGGTGTGGTTCCCGAAGACGGGCAACGGCCTTTTCAGTAGTTGCAGGGGCAACAGTCTAGATGATTGACTGATATGGCCTTGTAACGCCAACCAAAACGGCCTTGCTATGCTAGTACTGTGAACGGCTACAAGCAAGGGGTTTTGGTTGTACTGGTCTCTCTCTTCGTGTATCAAACCTATTAAGTCCAGTACAGGTAGAAAATATTCGGTGTCGAGTTCCGGAATGGTTGTAATTTTTCCTCAGGACATGCAGCTCTAACACATGGTTAAATGATGAGCCGTCCTCTGGGTAAAATATTCCGGAGGTAAAATAGTTCCCCATTCGGATCGCTGGGCGGGGACTACTGAGGTGGACATCTGTCGTCACCAGGAGAAACAAAACTGCCTTTCTATGGATTAGAGCGTGGAATGTTAGATCCGTCAATGGGGCAGGTAGGTTAGAAAATATAAAAAGAGAAGTGGATAGGTTGAAGTTAGATATAGTGGGAATTAGTGAAGTTCTGTGTCGGAGAAACGGAACTTCTGGTCAGGTAGGTTGCAAATACAGTGTCGAATAGTGGTAATGGAAGGCAGGGTTTAAAGGGGAATAAGAAAATAAGAATGGAAGTAAGCTTCTATGAACAGCATAGTGAACGCATTATCGAAGCCGAGATACACACGAAGACTACGCCTACCATGGTAGTACAAGTATGCATGATAACTAACTTCGCAAATGATACAGAGGTTGAAAAAACGTATGTTGAGATTTAAAAAAAATATTCAGATTGAAGGAGATGAAAATTGTGATGGGCATTTGGAATTCGGTAGTAGGAAAAAGAAGAAAAGGAAAATCAGAAGGTGAATATGGACTTGGGGAAAGGAATGAAACAGGAAGCCGCCTGACAGAATTTGGGGCAGAGCACAATTTTATCATTGTTAAACATTCGATTTAAGACTCATAAAAGAAGGTCTTATACGTGGATGAGACCTGGACACAGCGGGAGGATTCAGATTGGTTATACAGTGGGTAGAAAGAGATTTAAGAACCAGATTTTTACCTGTAAGACATTTCCAGGGGCAGGTGTGGGCTCTGACCGCAATTTGTTTGTCTTGAACTACAGATTAAAACTGAATAAATCGAAAAAAGTTAAGAAATCAAGGATATGGGACCTGCATAAGTTGAAAGAACCTGAGTTTATTGAGAGTTTCAGAGCGAGCAATAGGCAATGGGTGACGAAAACAGCAGAAAGGAATACAGTAGAAGACGAAAGGGTAGCTTTAACAGATAGAATAGTGAAGGCAGCAAAGGATCAAATAGGTAAAAAGACAAGACCCAGTAAAAAATCCTTGGATAATACAAGAGACCCTGAACTTAACTGACGAAAGGAGAAAATTTTAAAATGCGCCAAGTGAAGCAGATGAAAGGGAATATAAATATTTAAAACAGGAGATCGACAGCAAGTGCAAATTTGCTAAGCAGCAATGCCTAGAAGTCGAATGTAAGGATATAAAAGCATATTTCACTAGGGGAACGATACGAACCACCTACAGGAAAATTAAAGAAGCCTTTGGGGAAAAGAGATGCAGCTGTATCTCAAGAGCTCAGATGGTTAACAGTCCTAAGCAAAGAAGCAAAAGCTGAAAGCTGGAAGGAGTGTATAGAGTGTCTATGCAAGGAAGATGGAAACAATATTACAAAAAGATGAATCGACGTGGATGAAGATGAGATGGGAGCTACACTGTTGTTGTTGTAGTCTTCAATCATGAGACTGGTTTAATGCAGCTCTCCATGCTACTCTATCCTGTGCACTTAAGCTTCTTCATCTCCCAGTACCTACTGCAGCCTACATCCTTCTGAATCTGCTTAGTGTATTCATCTCTTGGTCTCCCTCTACGATTTTTACCCTCCACGCTGCCCTCCAATGCTAAATTTGTGATCCCTTGATGCCTCAAAACATGTCCTACCAACCGATCCCTTCTTCTAGTCAAGTTGTGCCACAAACTCCTCTTCTCCCCAATTCTATTCAATACCTCCTCATTAGTTATGTGATCTACCCATCTAATCTTCAGCATTCTTCTGTAGCACCACATTTCAAAAGCTTCTATTCTCTTCTTGTCTAAGCTATTTATCGTCCACGTTTCACTTCCATACATGGCTACACTCCATACAAATACTTTCAGAAACGACTTCCTGACACTTAAATCTATAATCGATGTTAACAAATTCCTCTTCTTCAGAAACACTTTGCTTGCCATTGCCAGTGTATATTTTACATCCTCTCTACTTCAACCATCATCAGTTATTTTGCTCCACAAATAGCAAAATTCATCTACTACTTTAAGGACTCATTTCCTAATCTAATTCCCTCTACATCACCCGACTTATTCGACTACATTCGATTATCTTTGTTTTGCTTTTGTTGATGTTCATCTTATACCCTCGTTTCAAGACACTGTCCATTCCGCTCAACTGCTCTTCCAGATCCTTTTCTGTCTCAGACAGAATTACAATGTTATCGGTGAACCTCAAAGTTTTTATTTCTTCTCCATGGATTTTAATTCCTACTCCGAATTTTTCTTTTGTTTCCTTTACTGCTTGCTCAATATACAGATTGAATATCATCGGGGATAGTCTACAATCCCGTCTCGCTCCCTTCCCAATCACTGCTTCCCTTTCATGCCTCTCGACTCTTATAACTGCCATCTGGTTTCTGTACAAATTCAAAAATGGCTCTGAGCAGTATGGGACTTAATACCTGTCATGAGTCCCGTAGAACCTAGAACTACTTAAACCTAACAAACCTAAGGACATCACACCCACCCATGCCCGAGGCAGGATTCGAACGTGCGGACGTAAGAGTCGTGCGGTTCTGGACTGAAGCGCATAGAACCCCCCGGCCACCGCGGCCGCCTGCACAGACTGTAAATAGCCTTTCGATCCCTGTATTTTACCCCTGCCACCTTCAGAATTTGAAAGAGATACAATATGTGGTCAAAGTATCCGGACACCTGACTGAAAATGACTTACAAGTTCGTGTCGCCCTCCATCGGTAATGCTGGAATTCAGTACGGTGTTGGCCCACCCTTATCCTTGATGACAGCTTCTACTCTCGCAGGCACACGTTCAGTCACGTTCTGGAAGGTTTCTTCGGTAATGATAGCCCATTCTTCACGGAGTGCTGCCCTGAGGAGGGGTATAGATGACGGTCGGTGAGGCCTGGCACGAAGTTCGGCGTTCCAAAACATCCTAAAGGTGTTAAACAGGATTCATGTCGGGGCTGTGTGCAGGCCAGTTCATTACAGGGATGTTATTGTCATGTACCCACTCCTCCACAGGCCGTGCATTATGAACAGGTCAACAGTGGAAAGCAATAACGTCCTTAAAACATCAATGTAGGCCTGTTTAGTGATAGTGTCATGCAAAACATGGGATGCAAGCCCCTTTCTTGAAAAACACGACTACACCACAACCCCACCACTCCGAATTTTACTGTTGACGCTACACACGCTGGCAGATGACGTTCACTGGGCCTTCGCCGTATCCACACCCTACCATCGCATCACCATATTGTGTACCGTGATTCGTCACTCCACACAAAGTTTTCCCACTCTTCAAGCGTCCAATATTTACGCTCCTTACACTAAGCGAGGCGTCGTTTGACATTTAAAGGCGTGATGTGTGGCTTATGAGCAGCCGCTCGACCATGAAATCCAAGTTTTCTTGCCTCCCGCCTAACTGTCACAGTACTTGCAGTGGATCCTGATGCTGTTAGGAATTCCCGTGTGATTATCTGGATAGCTGTCTGCCTATTACACATTATGACATGTAATCCCTCACACAGTACTCGTTAAAGCCTGTGCTATGGTGAGCGGGATTACCTTATGAGAAAGGATTTTCGCATAGATATCGACGCGTGTACCTGAATGGTGGCAAATCAGACTTACATCCACTCTGTAATAACAATGATACGTCAGGTAAGTTCGAAATGCAATCACACGTCAGGATGGATCAAAAGAAAACCAGAAGATGCTACCAATGCGGCAATAATACGGTCGCCAGCCTAATTAGGCATTAACTGAGTTTCTTCCCTGTACAAGTTGGTATATATTCATGCAAAACAACAACTTGTAACGCTGCATAATATAGTAGAATTTTAGAACCAGAAAATCTTTTGTACTGGTAGTTTCACGTTCTGTACTGACATGGAATATCATGAATGCATAAAACTACACTATAATGTTTACTACAAAACATTATACTATCTATTAATCCGATTAAAATCGGGCATAGGTTACCCTAGAAATTGTACTTTCATGCCACACACAAAATGTCAGTTTTGATAAAGATAAAACACTGATAAATTTTGACTTTTATATTGACTTTAACGTTTGCTGGTCAAATCAATTTAGAACACTTCGGAATTCAAATGAATGAAAGGGGGAGGGCTGAAACTGTTATGATCGCTGTATTTAAAAAAAATGATTACTGAATTTATTATTCATTCAAGATTTCCAATATAAGTTACTACTCTTTGCATCTTATTTACTGCTCATTTAAATGCCTTTAAATCTGTCTCGAAATAATAAACTTCATTACTATATTAATACTAAAGTTATCTTTCGACTTCGTTAGATCTTCGCTGGCCACGGCAGCAGTCGAACATTTTCTGTATCCAGAAACGCCAGTGCAGGACCTGCAACATGCGGTCGTGTATTATCCTGCTGAAATGTAGGGTTACGCAAGGATCGAATGAAGGGTAGAGCCAAGAATCGTATCACATCTGAAATGTAACGTCCACTATTCAAAGTGCCGTCAATGCGAATAAGAGGTGACCGAGACGTGTAACGAATGGCACCCCATACCATCACGCCGGGTGATACGCCAGTATGGCGATGACGAATACACGCTTCCAATGTGCGTTCACCACGATGTCGCCAAACACGGATACGACCATCATGATGCTGTATGTAAACAGCACCTGGATTTATCCGAAAAGATGACGTTATGCCATTCGTGCACCCAGGTTCGCTATTGAGTACACCATCGCAGGCGGTCCTGTCTGTGATGCAGCGTCAAGGGTAAGCGCAGCCATGGTCTCCGAGCTGATAGTCCATGCTTCTACAAACGTCGTCGAACCGTTCGTGCAAAAGGTTGTTGTATTGTGAACTTCCCCACCTGTTGACATCAGGGATAGAGACGTGGCTGCACGATCCGTTACAGCCAGGCGGATAAGATGCTTGTCATCTCGACTGTTAGTGATACGAGGCCGTTGGGATCCCCCACAGCGTTCCATACTACCCTTCGGAACCTACCGATTCCATTTCTGCTGTCATTGGAATCAACCAACGCGAGCAGCAATGTCGCGATACGATAAACCGCAACCGCGATAGGCTACAATCCGACCTTCATCAAAGTCGGAAACGTGATGGTACGCATTTCTCCTCCTTACTCGAGGCATCACAATAACGTTTCACCAGGCAACGCTGGTCAATTGCTGTATGTGTATGAGAAATTGGTTGGAAACTTTCCTCATGTCAGCACGTTGTAGGTGTCGCCACCGGCGCCAACCTTGTGTAACTGCTCTGAAAAGCTAATCATTTGCATAACACAGCATCTTCTTCCTGTCGGTGAAATTTCGCGTCTGTAGCACGTCATCTTCATGGTGTAGCAATTTTAATGGCCAGTGGTGTAAGTAAGCGTATTTCCCGTTTAACACGCGTCTTTCTTTAATATGGTGGTCAGCTTCCTCTCTAAGTATATAATGTGATAATTTATTTAACAAAAGTTTTTTATCTGTGCGAACGACTTTAGAAGAGACAGTCTGTTTCGAGTTCCGTGATTCGCCGCCTTCAAGTGTGCATGCTCTTATTCGCGACAGGTACGTCCCACGCAAGTCGTGTGTTGTAATAGGCCTATCAGAACCAGTCTGCAGTCCCACACTTGTGCGCTTCTCGCGCTGCCGCATCGGTGATGCATCTCGTAATGGGGCTTCACTGTTATAATGTTGCCAGACGACTCTAGATAAGTACTACTACATTCGCACGTAAATAGAGACGGACAACTAATTAGCTAAAATCTTAACAACTTCAACAACTTTTTTGCGAGACCCTCACAGGTGCGAGGCCGTCGGCGGTCGCCGACGCCTAACGCCGCCACTGCCACGAAACTAATTGTAGCAAAAACAGGTGCCAAACTGAGAAGACAGATGCGAAGCTGAGATTCGTAGAGGTATTCTTAACCAAATTTAGTTCATTCGTGAAAGACATGTTTTACAAACACTTGTTCGACAGAGTCTCGAGTATTGCTAATCAGTCTGGGATCCTTGTTATGTCGAATTCGCAGATGAAGAAGATCAACGGAAAGACGGTGCGTCTGCTGACGGGATCGTTTAGTAGGCATGAGAATGTCTCTGAGATGCACGACAAACCTCAGTGGTAGGCGCTACAAGAGAGTCGTGCATCGCAGAAAGATTTACTATTGAAATTTCTGAAAAGTATTAGTCGCTGTCGTATCCGTCACAGAACATCAGCACGACGAGAACACGAGCAAATTACAGCTAATACTGAGTCTGTCTCGGTGTGCGCCCTTCGTGACTGGAAGCAGTTGGAGGTGGCACGAGCTGGCCTGGCCTCCTCGGCTCGGCTCGGCTCGCTGGTTTCCCTCACTAGCAACGCCTCCGACATCCGACTTTCTCGGTAGCAGGCAGCGCTATAGGCCTATACTTACAAAAATCTCGAGTTGCGGATGCATGCGGCACGCGACTGCCAGCTCGGAATGTGATACCGCGACCATCTTTAAAGTTGTCACAAAAAAGTGAAAGAAAAGTAATTGGTACAAATTGTGATTCGGTTTCTAGAACTATTCGGCTTTAAAATTTAGACACTTTTTCAAGCCTTCGAACATACTCCAGGAACTTGTGCTTCCACTCAGTTGTACTTCACCTCAGAAATATGCTTTTGCAAGGACTCACAGAGTCAGCCGACTTAAGTAAACGAACAGGAGTCGTCAAGTGACAGCTGAACGACAGCAACAATACGCACACTAGTCTTTCCATTGTACGCATTTCCCTCCCAATAAGGATCGTATGACGCGCTCTCTGACAGTGGTCAGTGCAACGTTTGCTGTTGCATAATTGTCAACATCAGTGAAATTCTACAACAGCCGTGTTACTGAGACCTTATTTTATATATTTTTGAAGGCTACCAGTTTCAGTATTACACTATGCGATCTTTAGGTGGAATGCTGGAACACCCTTCAAAACAAAATAACATCTCAGTAACACAGCTGTTGGAACATTTCATTGGTATTGCTAATTACTTAACCAGCCACTGTTCGCTGTCCACGATGGATCGGCAGAGATTTCCTGTTGTGGGTGGTGAGCAACAATCGCGACATGTCCCGTGTAGCTGCACAAGTGAGACACACTTTTGCCGCGAAAGTTTCTCCGAGGAACGCGTTTCGCACGTTTCGTCGTCTCGCTGCCTACGTTGACATGCGTACAGACGGTCGCTGCTCACTTCCCGGCAAGTTTCGTCTGGTGTTACGATCGATGCTGCATAAACATTTTGCACTCCGTCGGTCGAATCTTTTTTAGTATCTCCTTCCACCGATTGAGGCGAGCATGTTTCCGACCTTTTTCAACCCACTGCCAGCAGCAGGCAGCAGCTGAAACTTCGTACACAGTGTAAAGTGTACGTGGTAGCCAAACTGTTTTCTGTGCCACTTCGTCTCTGCACTTTGCATACATTCAGGGGCAAACTTCACCTATTGTACTGTTAATTGATTTACGAATCCCGAGGGTCGATTTGTGCCCCCCTGCGGAGGATCTGTATTTTTGAGAAACCCCGCACCCCTACCCCTCTCCTACCATCCCCACCACCCCTCTGGGAACACCCCTCGCCCATATAAGCACACTTCTGATATCAGATGAACTCATTAATTAATTAAATACATAAATTAATTAACTGATCCCCTTTGGGAAACCTCCAACCCCTCATCACCCCACTCCCTTCTGAAAATTGCTGGGAAAACGATTCAGTCTCTGATAGAGCAGCAGGATATCGTGACAGGAAATTTAATTACATACCTAAGGATATATTGTTTATTTATAAAATTGAATTTGCAGAGGTTGGATCTGTCTTTGATTTAGTGGGAAAAGCTCATCATTCTCTACTGCTTCAGAAGATGCAGGTCTTCTGAAATACACTGAAACAAGTTATTAAATACATCACTTTTGTTCCGGATCGCTCGAGGAATACAGATGCCAACAAAAGCCGTCACACAAACCTTTTGAGCCTATGTTGACAGTGGTGCCAGCCGGGACATAGCACTGTGCAGAGCTGCAGTGGGCGCCGGCGCCTGAGCTGCCGCACTACATGTGCTCCAGCACCACTACTGCTGTCGGCCACCGAGCCGACGACCATCTCGCGGCATTAGCACGCCCCAAATGGCTACCTCCTGTGCCATCGGCAGAGGGCACTGGCCGCTGGGGGAAGCAACCCTGCATGTCTCCTCCTCCAGTTCCCCCCTCTCCTCCCCCTCTTCTTCCCGTTACTTCTCGGACAAAGCATCACGTGTCAGCAACTCTTTGACACAGGTGGCGACAACTCTTTCAAATTGATACCTGGAAAATTCCTCTCGAAACATTCTCTCTCTCTCTCTCTCTCAAGTGGCTACTTCCTGTCCAGTGAGTGTCTGCCATGTGATACCATAATCCCACCGTTGTCCTTAACTAACTAGTGAATACCTGATAAACAACCAGGATGTTTTCAAAATATTCTCGCACGCTGTCATATTCATTGACTAATTAATTAAATTGATATCCTTTGTGTGTGGATAGTTTTCATTGCATCCTATTCATAGATACTACAACCGGTATAAGTAGTGTGATTTGATCCTGCAACTGCCCGGTTTCCAAATCCTACTCTTCCCCTATTCCAGATTTTGTACTCCTTGCCTCCTATTGGCACAATCATGTCATTTGGTAGGAAACCTATTACGTTTGATGTAGCTGAAAATTTCATATTTCAGCTCAATTGCATGCTATGTCATGAAACATTTTGGGCAGCGATGGACAGATGCATGGCCATAGCACCACTAGCAGAAAAAATATACTGATCAATCGGAAATATGACGTTGTGACTGCATTTTAAAGCACTATAGACTTCCTAAGTTGGTTCTCTCCACAGCATTTGGAAGGAAGAGGAAGGGCCAACTGCACGATAGGATAAAGGCAACAGCAAATACTACTGCAAGACAGAGTATTGTCATATCCATAACTCCCCTCCCCCCCCCCCCCCTCATGATCACATGTAGTCATTTTCTTTACACATGTCAGAACACTGTCCGCACTAACTTTACATCCAAACACATACTTTATAAGCCTGCTGATCAAAGCGAATCTACAACATACCGCCAAATGCATATAATACTTCCTCAATAACTGAATGCTGGTGACACCAAACAATATCACAAGATAGACAGACATGCTCGATTTGTTTTCCTTGCAAGTGGTACCAACCACCTTGTCTTAGGAAGAGAGACGTAATCGTCTTATAAGTGACCATCTATTGAATACACTATTGCAACTACCATGATACTGTCACCCTGCATAAAAAGTGGTCCTGGTTCTACAGCCATACACAAGTATTGCTAACGATATCCATGTTAAAAACTACACACGCTTTATAAACTGGGGTATGGTATTGCTCCCAAATGATATAGTCTCCCCCGCAAATAAGTTCGTAATAAAATCGCTTTTCTCACCGAATTTGGAAAGTGACTGGCTAAGAAACGTGCTACTAAACCAACATTGGCAATATCCTATTGCTGCTGCTAGATATTTCCGACGATAAAAAAAAAAATGTATTTCTAATACATTCTACCTTGATATCACATAGATATTTTAACACGGGTTCGACTATATATCCACGGGGTTATAAGTGAGGGTGGGTGATGGTTGACTGAGAATGTTTACATACAGCAGATGCTGTGCTATGCGAGGAATCACTTAAAAAGTGAAACACAGGATTTCAGATGTAGGAAATGTACCAGATCCTATGATAAATACACTGGCTTTTCAGATCTATAGTGTTACACTATCTGGTAGAAATTTTGTCTGCAATTTGGAATGAAGTTTCCAGCATTCAGCCACACACCTGCATTGGATCCTGTGGAGATGTCTTTTAATGATTACAGCCACTGCTGAGACATTTTTGTGGCACTCTCATTCCTCTATATGAGTCATCTTGTTGGAACCTACCTGCTAGGGACCATATACAGCAAAACCCCGGAGTGGTTTTATTCATTCACTCTGCACCTTGTATCTGTCCCTTAATCTCTGCCCTGACCTCTCAGCAGCTTCATCATGTAATCGTTACAATTTAAGTCAGAACTAAGTGGAGGTCGGAGTACAGTGTACGCATCATCTTCTGCATCCCATGGAGAAATAGGGTGAGCTGAGTTAATTCAATGGGGCTGTGCATTTACCACTTGGTGGAAATTGGAACATGTTGTAGCTCTGCCAGGCGTGTGCAGTGAGTAAGGTCAGTGCTAGACGAAGATGAGGTAGTAGGAAACACTGTGCGGTCAGTTAGAGTGGTGTTTCTTGTTGGGGAGACTTCACATCAGGTGCCAACTGGATCAAGGATAAAGATTTTGATACTGTATTTTCAAACTGCATATAGGTACTGCAACCTAAAGGAAATTTGGATCTCTAAGGGTGCATTCATGAATGCCACCCAGACATTCTCTCTATCCTTGTTATTTTGTACCATTGAACCGAGAAAAACTCTGAACTATCAAAAAATCCGCTAACATCACCCGGTCGAGAACTTGATATTATTGCGTCCCTCTCTTCCGACATATCAAAAACAAATACCATCTGTGTGTTGACATCAAGTATATGTAGATGCATGGTTGATGACATATGGATGTTTGGTGTGGCCATGAGATGTGCACTGGTAGCCAAATGCTCGCAATAAGCACGAAATCCGGGTTCGAGTCCTGGCCCGGCACAAATTTTCATTGTCGTCATACAGTTCTACAGCTGATGGTAGTCCTTAATCACAATTGCAAATTCATTTGATTTGTCAAGCTTATGAGGTGATCATATTAAATATACAGCTATTCGTCCACTGGAGCATGTGGCCAGTGATCAAACTCCCTTGCACAGACCAGTGTAAAGTTTTATCGTGTGTACTGTAGGATCACCATACCCCACAGACCATCAATTGCAAGAGGGTGTCCCTTTGTCGTTCTGTCATATGAAGTTTGATACATTGTTTTTCTGCTGTAACACACTCAAGCATTGTATGACTGCAGCTTTGTACACCGCCATACAATTTGTTTTTCCAAAGGTGGTGACTTCTAAGGCTAATCTCATCTTCCACAGTGATGATATAGCAGATGTCTAGGTGTTTCATTTCGAAGAGACCAAGGGCAATGATTCCTTAGACTGTAGCCATGTATGGGATCACTACATAAGTGCTGGCAATCCCCAGGAAGGTGTTACTCCTACCAAGACACTCTTCATATCAAACAAGTGGTGTATCTCAGTTATTATGTGGTAATCAACAGCATACCAGTGGATGGATGGAATGGAAAAGGCACCGTCAATCTCAGCAATTTTACCAGCTTTACCTTAACTTCAGTGATGACGAATGAAATGAAAGCATGTGTCCCAGTTTCTCTATCATTGCTAAACCACTCCTCCACTACTTTGCATGTAACATATACTAGATTGCAAATATAGATAATTGTGCAGTACGTCCATTCATGGTTAATTCTTGCACATATACACCAAACTATATCAGACAGTGTCCTGTACCAGTGTAGTTAGATTATCTACATATTTTTAGTACTTCAATCGTAGTGTGGAATTTATGATTACGATTGCCCATGTTTCCCCATATGGATGGGAGTCTCAGAGTATTCTCGAATTCATAGGATAAAGTTGTAGATAGAAAGACCCCCCCCACACATATTGTCTCTGACCAACCGTCCCTGAAATACTGTCGCCAAGTTAAACTGCAACTAACCAGAAACTATACCTGCTACATTCCACGTCTTGTGAAGGAAGAGAGTGAGCTGAATCCATAATTGCTGTTCAGCAAAGGCTGTTCTGCACTGCTGAGATTTTTTAGAAAACGAATTTTTGCATACTTGGAAATACACATGGTTTATTAGGTACCGGTTCAACACAAAGCATGTACAATAACACACACAGAAAACACACAGAGGTGCGTATTACCAACCATTGAACATAAAATACTGACTTTCGTTATTAAAGAACACCAAAGATTAAATACATTAATACTCTCCCTTATTTAATAACTTGCAAACTCCAATATTATTACATAAATACTGATACAAAGGGTGTTTCAAAAATGACTGGTATATTTGAAACGGTAATAAAAACTAAACGGGCAACGATAGAAATACACCGTTTGTTGCAATATGCTTGGGACAACAGTACATTTTCAGGCGGACAAACTTTCGAAATTACAGTAGTTACAATTTTCAACAACAGATGGCGCTGCAAGTGATGTGAAAGATATAGAAGACAACGCAGTCTGTGGATGCGCCATTCTGTACATCGTCTTTCTGCTGTAAGCGTGTGCTGTTCACAACGTGCAAGTGTGCTGTGGACAACATGGTTTATTCCTTAGAACAGAGGATTTTTCTGGTGCTGGAATTCCACCGCCTAGAACACAGTGTTGTTGCAACAAGACGAAGTTTTCAACGGAGGTTTAATGCAACCAAAGGATCGAAAAGCGATACAATAAAGGATCTGTTTGAAAATTTTCAACGGAATGGGAATGTGACGGATGAATGTGCTGGAAAGGTAGGGCGACCACGTATGGCAACCACAGAGGGCAACGCGCAGCTAGTGCAGTAGGTGATCCAACAGCGGCCTCGGATTTCTGTTCGCCATGTTGCAGCTGCGGTCCAAATGACGCCAACGTCCACGTATCGTCTCATGCGCCAGAGTTTACACCTCTATCCATACAAAATTCAAACGCAGCAACCCCTCAGCGCCGCTACTATTGCTGCATGAGAGAAATTCGCTAACGATATAGTGCACAGGATTGATGACGGCGATATGCATGTGGGCAGCATTTGGTTTACTGACGAATCTTATTTTTACCTGGACGGCTTCGTCAATAAACAGAACTGGCACATATGGGGAACCGAACAGCCCCATGTTGCAGTCCCATCGTCCCTGCATCCTCAAAAAATATGGTCTGGGCCGCCATTTCTTCCGAAGGAATCATTGGCCCATTTTTCAGATCCGAAACGATTACTGCATCACGCTATCTGGACATTCTTCGTGAATTTGTGGCGGTACAAACTGCCTTAGAAGACACTGCGAACACCTCGTGGTTTATGCAAGATGGTGCCCAGCCACATCGCACAGCCGACGTCTTTAATTTCCTGAATGAATATTTCGATGATCGTGCGATTGCTTTGGGCTATCCGAAACATACAGGAGGCGGCGTGGATTGGCCTCCCTATTCGCCAGACATGAACCTCTGTGACTTCTTTCTGTGGGGACACTTGAAAGACCAGGTGTACCGCCAGAATCCAGAAACAACTGAACAGCTGAAGCAGTACATCTCATCTGCATGTGAAGCCATTCTGCCAGACACGTTGTCAAAGGTTTTGGCTAATTTCATTCAGAGACTACGCCATATTATTGCTACGTATGGTGGATATGTGGAAAATATCGTACTGTAGAGTTTCCCAGACCGCAGCGCCATCTGTTGTTGACAATTGTAACTACTGTAATTTCGAAAGTTTGTCTGCCTGAAAATGTACTGTTGTCCCAAGCATATTGCAACAAACGGTGTATTTCTATCGCTGCTCGTTTAGTTTGTATTGCCGTTTCAAATATACCGGTCTTTTTCAAACACCCTGTATAATGGAAAACAGAGGCTTTGTTAGTATATCAGCAAGTTGTTCTTTAGTGTCTACTATTGAAAATGTGATTTCACCAGCACTAAGTAGTTCATGAACAAAAAAATGCCTTATACGGATATGCTTCGATCTTTGGTGAAACTCGGATAGGAGCTCTGTTGTCAACTTGCAGAACTGGTGTTGCCTCCAATTGGTCCAATTCTGTCAGAACCTTCTTGATCCAGACAATTTCCCAAGGAGCAGCTTCACTGGCCGTTACAACTTTAGCTTCAGTTGTAGATATGGCAACAGAAGATTGCCTTTGACTAATCCAGGAAATAGGTGCCCCAGAATACAGACAAAGAACACTCGACGATGGGCGCCCAGAACCAGGATAACCACTATGGCCAGCATCAATATAACACTCTCAAACCTGCTTCTTACAATTGTTTTTATATAAAAGTCCATAATTTGTTGTGCCTCTCAGGTATCGTAAGATTATTTTAACTTTCACTACATCACGATCTGTTGGTTTTTCAAGATTTCTTGATACAACACTGACAGAATATGCAATGTCAGGACATGTCCCACACATCGGAAACATCAGTGCTCTAACAGCTTGCCTGTACGGAAATTCAGAATTGCAGGTACTTTCTTCTGTATCATTGTCCTTGATAATATGTTTAGTTACAGCCTTGCAGTTCTACATGTTGAAACGCTCTTGTATTTTCTCTGTGTAATGAGTCTTACTTACACGTACAGTTCCACGTTCTTGTTGGTCAATTATCAAACCTAAGTAAAATGATGCAGGCACTGAAGTAATTATAAACTCTTCTCTTAAATCACTGACAATGTCTTCAAGTTCCTGTTCACTTTTAGCTGCATTCAGATCATCATCAACATAAAGCACAAAGAATATTTTCTTACAGCCTTTCTGTCTCATGAAAAGACATGGATCGGCTTCACTCCTCTGGAAGCCCAATTTTGTGAGATGATTACTGAGCTTCTCATTCCAGCAACACAAAGCCTGTTTCAGTCCATATAGACTTTTCTTCAAGTGACATACTCTCCCAGACCCATCATCAAATCCTTCAGGTTGTTGCGTATAAATGGTTTCCTTTAAATCACCATAAAGAAAAGCAGTTGAAACATCAATTTGTAAAAGTTCATGCTCTCACTTGCAGCAACACTTAGTAGTGCTCGAATGGTAGACTCTCTAGCTACAGGACTGAACGTCTGGTCATAGTCAGCTCCTCTCTGCTGCGAATAACCTTAATCATCAATCTTGCCTTGAATTTACTGACTGAGCCATCAGCATTTGTTTTAACTTTATACAACCATCTATTAGGAATGGCACTCTTTCCATATGGTAGGTCAAACAGATCTCACGTTTTATTTTCCTGAAGAGCTTTTATTTCAGAATACATGGCTTCCTTCCAGAAACTGTTTTGATCAGACTTCATGGCATCGCTGTATGTTTCTAGTTCCTGGAAAGATATTGAGAGGTGCATTACTTAATCATAAAATTTTTGTGGAGGTCTGAGGGTTAACAGATCACGCAGATGTGGTAAACCTTTTCCACTTGTGTGTTCCTGATCTTCCTCCTCGGGGTCTTCATCTACATCCAAGGAATTGCCGTCCTCTTCACTCACAGTATCAATACCGTACTGGTCTTCAGTTTGAGGTGCTGGATCCTGATGATTGAAAACATTCACTGGAAGTGTTCAACTATTCCCACTCTTCAGTGGCCTCTCCTCAAAGGTGACATCTCGTGACCTAATGAGTTTTCACAACTCTCCACAATAAATTCTGTAACCCTCATTGTGATCATATCCAATAAGGACACCTTTCAGTGCTTTTCGGTGCATCTGAGCATATCAGGTGGAGCCTATCACCTGCAGATATTTCAGTCTTGGCTTCTTTCCATAACACAGTTCGTATGGAGATGTTCCTGAAATACTGGAAGAACCTGTTCGGTTCACAATGTACATTGCAGTGTTCGCCATCTCTGCCCAATGTTTCTGTAGAATGCTTCTGTGTGCATGCATAAGGGCTCTGGCAGTTTCCACAACTGTGAGGTTCTCTCTTTCACTGCACCCATTTTGTTCTGGAGTGTATGGCACTGTGAGGCGTTGAATTATACCCTCTTTGTGAAGAATCTCTTTTGCTTGTTTGTTGTCAAATCTTTCCCATTCAGAAGTTCCTTATTGGTATGTCCAGCAGCTTTTGCTTCAGCTATGAACTGCCTTAACTTTTGTGCAACTCCAGACTTTTCTTGTATGAAATATGTTGCCCTAAACTTTGCACAATTATCTTTGAAAAGAACAAAATACCAGTGCCCTGACACAGAAGGTACTTGTAACGGACCACATACATCAGCGTGAATAAGCTCACCTGCTGTCTTCATTCTGGTGCCAAATAGTAATGGATAAGCCTTGTCATAAATACAGCCTTCAAAAAGTTCACTGTCCATTTCCACTTCAATATTTAACTCGCTACGAAGTACAGACTTCACATGGCACTTGTTCTGGTGTCCAAATCTTTCATGACAAAGCTGCAACGTATTGTCTCTGCTAGTGCTATTAACTTCATTGAGGGACGTTTCATATTTCTTACAGCAAGTTTAAAAAGGGCTCCAAAGCGATCACGGACACCTACCAATCTAGTGACATTATCGTTCTTAAGATAACAAATTTCTGCAGTTGATGTGAATTTACTTTCTGGACGTTTATCCTGTGCTGCAAGAACAGAGAATAGATTCTTGTGAATCTGAGCTACATACCATACATCTGTCAAGGCAATTCTGTTCCATTTTCCTCCAACTGCTGCTTCAATGTCTATTGAACATTTTCCAATTGCTTCAATTATGTCACCGAGTGTTTTGTTAGAAAAGGCTGAAATGTCTTGAAAAAATTCCTATCATTTATAATATGACTTTCAGACACCATTCTCTATATACCAGTTCTCATTTCTACATTCAGAGTTCATCACAGAAGATGTCACAGCAAGAAGTAGCATATTTGTATCTGTGGTAGTTGGTTTTGGAGGTTTGCCATAAGCTGCCCACTTTCTGCAGACTTTAATTGTATGGTTGGGTTTCTTGCACTAATTACATTAATATCTTTTTCTTCCTTCTCTCTATTGGATTTACTTGCTGAAATGACAGCTTTGATGAGACTGTAGTGAGGGCTTCTTGTTAAGTGAAATCATCCTCCTTTGTACTCAAAGCTTTTTCATATGCCCACAATTGATTTGTTAAATTATCAATTGTTATGTCATCACTAGACATTAGCATCCAACCAGATTTAAACGAAAAATAGTCTTCTGGTAGTGTACCTAATATTTTAGAAATCAAAAACAAATCAGGCATTTCTGAATTATTTACGATATCTTTAGCCATTTCCTGTTTCAATTCACTCCACAAATTTTTCAGTTTGGAAATATGTGTCACAATATCGCCTTTAGTAGCCTTTTTGTAACTAAAGAATTGCAAACAGAGGTTGTAATTGTCTTCAGAGACATCATCAAATCTTATGTGTAGTTCCGTCCACAGTTCACACGCTGTACTTGGACGCACTATTTTCTGCAAAGTTTCTGCCGACATATTTGTAGTCAAAACAAGTACAGCGTTGCTGTTTGCTTTGTTAAAAGCTTCTAATGCATTTGTAGATCACCCTTTGTTGAACGGTAGCACTTTCTGAAACAATACTAGGTTTCACTAACCTGTCTTCCACAATATCAAGTGCGCCTCGTAGACAAATACTTATTTTGTGTTTCCAGGTGTTCCAATTTGTTTTGCCTTCCGGAAATCCGATGTTAATTCTCGTTGAATTCATCATTGGTTGCGTGGAATTAACAACTTCGAAATCGTCTTCTTGGAGATAACTTTAAAAACCTTTTGCACAGAGTTACGTTATTATCTTCGTACAAGTGTCCTTTTAACACGCACCTGGACCCATAACCTGCTGAGATTTTGTTAGACAACGAATATTTGCATATTTGGAAATACACATGGTTTATTAGGTACATGCTGGTTCAACACAAAGCACGTACAGCAACAACAACAACAACAACATACAGAGAAAACACACAGAAGTGCGTATTGCCAACCACTGAACATAAAATACTGACTTCAGTTATTAAAGATCACCAAAGACGTAAAATATATTAACACAAACCAATCTTACTTATGGCACTCATCCAAGTACACATGATCTCTCAAGTTGCACGCATTTTGAGATTTTTGGCACCCTTTTCGGTGTATAGTAGATATGGAATTGATGTAGTGATATAACGGACATTTAAGAAAAAAAGTGTGCTTTATGCACGATGGAGCTCCAGACGGACAGATTTTGACGTATTTTACCTGAACCGACTATGCTATCAATTCTAAAGTATTGTTCTAGTGTCTGGGGTCAGTACCAAGAAGGTACTGGCGAGAAAGAAATGATCATAGAACATACACACACGCACGCCGAAAGCCTCATGGTTCTGCACTTAACACACTATAACGTTAAAGCCACGTGGTTTCTGTAATATTGGTCATGTGGAGTGCAACGCTCTTAACACTCTAAAGCAGGACATATATATCTCCAGCATCTGACACATATCCATCCTGTAAGTTTTGTATCCCACCCATTACTGTGACAAACTTTAAGTAGATGAAAGTAATTCCTTCTACAACAAAGAAAAACATCAATTTCTTTGTCACACATGCACAATACAGCTTTCCGGAGGTGTACAGCGCCCATTGTTCACATCTGAATATGGTTCAGAAATTATGCTATGCTCACATTTGTCCTATGAAATGATCATCAGCAATGGAAAAGGAATCTTAGAAGGAAAGGCACAAATACACGGCTGCGGAGCTTGGCATATCAAATAACGAGCCATGCTGCATTATGTGAACACAGAAAAACCTCAAGGAAGGCTATTTCTGTACAAGATGTGGGAGAGAAATGGAATACTTCACATACATCTTCATTCGTCTAGAGGAGGGTGTTGAAATAGATTTTCCATCAATGGGCTTGATTCATTCCACATGCATTGGAAGTCGTCTGCTGACTGAGGTATGGAGAGGTTAGCTGTTAATGACTGAAGGTAGGTAGCGCCCTAAGGCACACACAGAATACTAAATTGTATATGAATCGAACAACAGTTATACCACACAACTGATGTAACCCGAAAGGACAGTGGGGGAAAAATTGTCAAATACATGAAAGATTAACTGCTGCAACATCTCCCTCTTTCTCTAGAATCCATCATAAGTGTATCATTACATCATACCTCGTTAAAATCCCTTTCAACTCATCACTTCATCTACTTCATATCATCCTTTAACATGCATGGATCCATGTCAATTTAGAGGCAGATGGTTCTGTTTTCCAGGTAAGCATCACAGACAGCAGTCAACTTGCATATATCTCAATTACCTCAACAGACATATAGCTGAATGTTGTTAAAAACCATGCAACAACTGTTTTATAAGGTATTTGTTAGCTGACTCTGCATGGTTACGATTGGTAGCGGGAACAGAGAAGCACGTTGTAAATATTTTTTGTTAGGGCTTAAAACACTTAAACTGTCTTCGACAGGGTCAAACACGCGATCCATTCTGTGCTTGTCTCTTTTAGTCCACTAGGAGGCGGTACGAGGCTGTTCAGCTAAGGACACTACAAGAGTCCACAACTATGTGGTCACATCCGGCCCTGTCATCCGACATAGGTAAATTTATTACCCTAGACTTGGTGGTCATCCATGTTAAACAATCTCCACCATCCATCTTATATAAAAAAAAGACTGTTTGCCTGTTCTTGGTGTTTCCATGTAAACGTTTCCTCGTATTCCTCTTTCTATCACATATTCGTTCCCACATACAAGATCTTTTCTGCAACAGGCAGAAGACATGCCAGTACTCCCTCATTCCCCCTCAATTTTCCCACATTTTGTGTATTTTCCTATAATTTACACATACTTTCCGTCAATATTTGTAATATGGATTTTATGTCACTTATACCCATGTGACCATGATATAACTTCTCGCCACGTTTTCTATAATTGCTTTTAAATGTATAATAGTTGTCAAAACCTAGCGCAAATGCTCTATTTTTCCATAAGTGTGTATGCAGCGCATTATGGTCGCAATAGGGTGTGATGGTGGGTCCATCATGCATTATTGCCACGGATAGGGTTCGGAGGTGGATCCACCACACGTACTGCCAGGAGAGGGTTCAAAGACGGATACATTTCCTAGAAGTCCACGGTGGTGTCCGAAGATGGATTCACCGATGATAGGTTCCGAGTATGGTTGGGGAGGGGGTGGAGGCCAAGTGAAACTGATAAAGGTACACAGACATACAGAAATATAATGCATTTGCGTTAGTTGTTGACAACTGTAGCACACTTACAAGAAATTTCTGAATACGTTGCGACAAGTTATGTCATGATCCCATGGGTAAAAGGGCCATAAATCGATAAAATTAAGAAAACTAACGGAAAATAAGTAAAACTGAGGGAAAATACGCAAAAATACGGGAAAATTGAGGGGGATGAGGGATTACATGCATGTCATCTGCTTGGTGCAGGGAAATTCTTATACGTGTAAACGAGTATATGATAAAGACAGGAATACGAGATAAAGTTTACGTGGAAGCACCGGGAACAGGAAAACAGTCATTTTTCGTGGACAGCGATACGATGGATGGAGAAGATTGTTGAACATAGATGCCCACCAAATGTAGAGTAATAAATTTATATAATATATCGGATCGAAAGCCCTGGTGTGACTCCAGAGTTATCTATAACCACATTATAGAGTTATAAAGTGTCCTTAGCTAAGGAGCGTTGTATTAACAGCAGGGAGATAGCAATATGCAACTACAGAACGAATCGTGTTTGACACTGTCCAAGATTATTTAGGCTTTATAAGCCGAAACAAACAATACTTACTATGTGCTTCTTTGTACTCTCCACCAACCACAACCTCGCTGTATCCGCAACAAATACCTTACAGAACAGTTGCTGCATGGTTTTTAACCCTGTCTCTCAGACAGCGCGAAAATTCTCGAACTCGCTTTCCACGGCCAGCTGTGGCGGAATGCTTCTATAATCCCCTTACCCTCGTTAAACTGCCGAGCCTACGACGTTCTGTTATCGCCTTCTGTGTTTAATGTTGACACTTGTTACTGATGTGTTCCGAGACCGAGCCTCGTGAACTGTGTGCCAGTTTTCTTCAGTGAGCCACCGATAGCTCAAAATGTGTTCGCACGAATGTGTTAGCTTCAACTTTCCGAGTTTGATGAAATTGTTAGTCTGTCTATGGAGGTGTCAGTGATATAGATCGAGAAATAAACGAAGAAGACGACGATTTTACATTAGCTTGTGATTACAGTCGCGCTATCGAACAAGGGTATTGTTCAGAGGAAGAACTTCAGGAAAGTTGTAATGGGGATCTGCCTGTTTCTTCAATGAAATACTTAAACTGTCTGTTAAAATCGAATGTGTTCTGAGATAAAGAAAAATGGTGATAAAGAAAAATGTAGTTTCCAGCAGTGAATGTCAATTTGACATTTTGTACCTATTGGGTGGAAATTTATGCACAAATTTAAACCTTGGAATTTAGTTTTATTTGGAAATTCGTTTGGTACAGAGATTGTACAATCTTCCAAAATGTAAAATTCAGTATTTTAACAGTCCACGTATGTGTATTATTTAAAAGAACCACACAAAATTATGTGCTTCTGTGTGATAAATAGTAAAATAGAGCAGGGCAGGCTTTGTTTAATGCAATAAAATAAACTAGTAGCATTTAAACAACACTTAAATAATAGTAAAAATAAATGTCATATAGCATAAATTAAAAATTTAAAATGATTTTTGTCTTAAATCTCGGTTTAAACATAGGCGTCCCACAGAGCCCACCTTTTGTGGTATACATTACAGAAAGTCACCTTGTGAGTTAAGGGTTAACAACTTTCAGCTCTATGTCTATTGAGGTAATATGGATACATACAAGTTGACTGTTGTCTGTGATGCTTTCCTGGAAAACAGAACCATCTGCCTCTAATTTGACATAGATCTGCATTGAAGGATGACAGAAAGTGGATGGAGTGATCAACTGAATGGGGTTGTAATGATTTAATGGTAAGCAGATGACACATTTTAGAGAGAGGGAGATGTTGCATCCGGTCATTTATCATGCTTTCAGTCATTCTTTTCTTCCACTGTTCTCTTGGGGTACATCAGTTGTGTAAGATAACTTGTGCTCGACTCGTTTATAATTAAATACTTAGAGTATTTAGACTTAGAGTGCTATCTGTCTGCAATCGTTAACAGCAAATCTCTCCATAACACAGTCAACAGAGGACTTCCAATGCATGTGTGATGAATCCATCAATGAAAAACCTATTTCAGCACCTTCCTCTAGAGGAAAGAAGATGTGTGCGAGTAGTCCATTTCTCCACCATATCTTGTCCATAAATCGAGTCTTCAGTTTCATAACTGTGGTGATTCTAATTAGTGACAGGGGTTTGTGAGGTACTGCAAACCCTGTGTATACATGTCAGGTGTTGGATATATTTGTCCTGCATTACAGAATTAAGAGCGTTGAACTCCACATGACTAATATTTCACAAACCACATGGCTTTAACATTGTAGTATATTTAAGTGCAGAACAGAGTAGCCTTTGGGTTGCATGTGTCTATGTTATCCCATCATTGCTCTCTTGCCAATACCTTCTTGGTACTGACCCCAGACACTAGAAGAACACTTTAGCACTAAAAGCACAGGTGATTTATGTAAAATGCTTTAAAATCCATCTGGCTGTCATGCATAAACCACAGGTTTTTCCTTAAACATCTGTTATATCAACACAACACTCTCATATCTACTACACACCCATATTGTGCACTAGGATGCCTATCATGAGTATGATTAATATGGAACAGTCTTCGTTGAACAGCAGTTATGGAGTCAGCTCACTCTGTTCCTTCACAGGAAGTAGAATGTAGCAGTTTTAGAACCCCTCCTACGTGTGGTTAGTTGCAAATTAAATTGGCGACAGTGTTGCAGGAAGGGATGTTCAAAAACAATGTGGGTAGGTGTTTCAATCTCCAACTTTATACTACGAATGCGAGAATAATGTTTGACTCCCATCCTCATGTGGGAAGATGGCTTCTCGTAATCATTAATTCTGCACTATGAGCAAAGTGCTAGAAATATGTAGGATAATGTAACTGCATCAGTGTAGGATGTTCTCTGGTATGCTTTCAGGTATATGTCCAAGAATTAACCATGAGTGGATGTAATGCACGGTCATATAAGTACATTCACAATCTAGTATATAGTACATGCAGAGTAATTGGCGGATGGTTTAGCGATGATAGAGAAATTGGGAACCATCTGTACTATGGTGTTGAAGTTACGGAGAAACTGGTAAAATGCTAAAATTAATCACACTATCAACTGTGGTGCTTGTTACAGTACATTAATCAAGAATCGTTGTAATGCATGGTCATTTGTCTACATTCGCAATCTACGAGGGTAATCCCAAAAGTAAGGTCTCCTACTTATTTATAAGTACATAGACTTGTTTATTTCTACAATGGTGTACATCAGTTTACAGCTTGAACATTTAGCTGTTTTTCGAAATTATCAGTTTACAGCTTGAACATTTAGCTATTTTTCGAAATTATCACCATTTCTGTCATTGCATCTTTGTAGACGCTGTGTCCATGTCATACCAGCTCGCCGCCATGCTGTTCAGAAAGTTATGAACCTCTTCTTTCACCTCGTCGTCGGAGCTTACTTTTAGGATTACCCTCGTAATGTGTGGTACATGCAAAGTAGCAGACAGGTCATTTAGCAGTGATTGAGAAACTGGAAACCAAGCTGCTGTGTCACTGGTCAGTGTTGAAGTTACGGTAAAACTTATAAAATGCTGACACTGATTGCACTATCAGCTGTGGTGCTTACTACAGTACATCGTCCTATATCGACAGTGCTTTTTTCATCCCATCTCTGTCTGCTGAATACCACATAATGATGGACTGACACCACTTAGATTAGATTAGATTAGTTTTTCGTTCCATAGATCCGTGTTGAGGAGATCCTCGTGGATGTGGAACATGTCACCTTTTTTATTTTTTATTTTTATTTTTTTAAAGCTGAAATAACAATACTAATAGTATAAATATATACAACACACCACTTGTCTCTATTAAAAAATTCGTCAATGGAGCAGAAGGAGTTGGCCACTAGTAAGTCTTTCAGGCTCCTTTTAAACTGATCTCTATTTGTAACAAATTTTTTTTAATGTTTGCTGGCAAATTATTGAAGATGAGTGTTCCTGAGAAGTGGACCCCTTTTTGAACTAAAGTAAGTGCTTTTAAGTCCTGTGCAGATCCTTTTTGTTTCTGGTATTGTATGTATGAACTGAGCTGTTTGTTGGAAAAAGAGATATATTATTTAGGACAAATTTCATTAAGGAGTAAATATACTGAGAGGCAGTAGTTAGTATACCCAGTTCTTTGAAGAGGTTTCTACAAGACGTCCGTGAGTTTACTCCACAAATAATACATATTACAAGCCTTTGGACTCTGAAAACTTTTGTTTGACTTGAAGAGTTACCCCAAAATATTATACCATATGACATTATGGAATGAAAGTAGGCAAAGTATGCAAGCTTTTTCACTTTTATGTCGCCTATGTCTGCTAACACTCGAATTGCAAATACAGATTTGTTAAGGCATTTCTGCAGTTCTGTGGTGTGCTCCTCCCAACTGAATTTATTATCAAGTTGTAATCCCAGGAATTTAAGACTGTCAACCTCTTCTATCTGCTCTTCTTCGTACTTTATGCATATGCTGGGTGGAAAGCTCTTACAGGTTCTGAATTGCATATAGTGAGTCTTTTCGAAGTTTAATGTCAGTGAGTTGGCTTTAAACCATTCATTAATATCCATGACAATATCATTAGCAGATCTTTCTACAACTACACTCGACATACTATTTATTGCAATACTTGTGTCATCTGCAAACAAAACGAACTCTGCTTCTGGCAGTGTAACTGATGAGAGATCATTAATGTACACAAGAAAAAGCAATGGCCCTAAGATGGATTCTTGTGGGACACCACATGTAATTTCTTCCCATTCTGATGATGACTGATGACTTAATTCATTAATCCTTTGCACTGACACCCTTTGTTTCCTGTTAGCGAGGTATGACTTGAACCATTTTGCAGCACTGCCCGTGACACCATAGAATTCTAATTTATTTAAAAGGATGTTGTGGTTAACACAATCTAATGTCTTTGACAAATCACAGAAAATACCTGCTGCTTGTAACTTGTTATTTAATGAATTAAGTACATTTTCACTGTAGGTGTAAATAGCCTTTTCGATATCAGAACCCTTCGGAAATCCAAACTGTGTTCTTGATAATATGTTATTTGTGGTCAGATGGTTGAGAAGCTGCCTGTAGATTACTTTTTCTAAAATTTTTGAGAATGCTGGCAAAAGTGAAATCGGTCTGTAGTTTGATGGCATCTCTTTATCCCCTTTCTTGAATAGAGGCTTAACATCTGTATATTTAAGCCAGTCAGGAAATGTCCCAGTTATAATTGACTGGTTACACAAGTAACTTAGAATTGTACTAAACTCACAAGAACATGCCTTAATTAACTTTGTTGATATTTCATCGTAACCACTAGAATGCTTTGTTTTTAAAGATTTTATTATGGAAGTTATTTCTTTTGGTGATATGAGTGACATATTCATGCACCTGAAGCTATTTGTAAAGGCTAGTTTCAGATATTCAAGGGCATTCTTTACTGATCCTGACAATCCCATTCTATCAGTAACGGATATAAAGTACTTGTTAAATAGATTTGCCACACTATGCCCATCGGCTACTAATGTGTCATCTACCCTTAGTGCTAATTGCTCCTGTTCCTTACTGGTTCTACCAGTCTCTTCTTTCACTGTATCCCAAATTGTTTTTATTTTGTTCCCTGTCATTGCTATCTTCTTCTCGTAGTGTATTTGTTTAGATGCCTGAATTTTTTAAAAATATTTTACAGTATTCCTTGTATTTAGCTAAATCATCAGCATTGGAGCTATTCTTGGTCGACAGATACATTTTCCTTTTTGTCTTACAGGAAATCTTTATTCCTTGGGTGATCCATGGTTTTATTATAGACTTCTGTTTAATTTGAGTAACTTTTAGAGGAAAACATTTTCAAACATGGTACTGACATTGTTCATGAATGTGTTATATTTTTCATTCATGTCATGAGCACTATAAACATCTTTCCAGTTCATATTTTTGAGCAGTTTTCTAAAACGCTCAATTTTTGGTTGATTGAATACTCTCCTGTACTCAGATTTAGCAGTCTTGACAATCTGCTTAGAATTTACATCTAAAACAAGGAGCTGCATGTCATGATCTGATAGTCCATTTACTACAGGTTTTATGATATGATTTTGTTCCTTTGATTTGTCTATAAAAATGTTATCAATGGCTGTCCTGGAGGATTTAGTGATCCTAGTTGGAAAGTTTACAGTGTGAGTTAGATTGAAAGACAACATTAATAACTGCAGTAAATGTTTACTGGAAGATTGAATTAGAAAATCTGTATTAAAGTCACCAGCTTGCTTTAGACAGAGAGAGCCTTGTTGGGAGGAACGCCTTTAGGATTGGCGAGGACTAAAAGAGTGATTGCTTGTATGGCTACAATCTGAGGAATCAGTGCTCATGGTCTCTTCGAAATGGAATACCTATACATCTGCTACTCCACCACTGTGGAAGATGAGATTAATTTTTGAGGCATCACCTTTGGATAGCTGTTTAGAAATGCTCCACAATGCTGCACACTCTTCCAGTTTCCATATGTTGTGCTGTGCTCCACATTTTTGTCAATAAGAAACATTTCTCTGACTATTATTTCAGCCATCCTGTGTGTTGTTCAAAAAAATGGTTCAAATGGCTCTGAGCACTATGAGACTCAACTGCTGTGGTCATTAGTCCCCTAGAACTTAGAACTACTTAAATCTAACTAACCTAAGGACATCACACACATCCATGCCCGAGGCAGGATTCGAACCTGCGACCGTAGCAGTCGCACGGTTCCGGACTGCTCGCCTAGAACCGCGAGACCACCGCGGCCGGCCTTGTGTGTTGTACGAGGAGCCTAGTTACATCACGTGATGTCCACCTTTTTGTGAGAGCCAATGGATTGAAACGTGTTAATGACAAGTTTAGTACTTGGCACAAATCTCGAAGTCATCGTGGAAAAAAACAAAATGTATGGCAGTGTACAAAGCTGTAATCACACATTCCTTGGGTATGTTGCAGCAGAAATGCAATGAATCAAACATCTATTGAAAGAACAACACATGGACCCTCTCATGCGATTGATAATACCTGGGTATTGTTTCAGGATAACGTCAAGTGCCGGTGTGACGATACAGAATGGAAGAGCAGAGAGGACTGAGAGACGATGTCAGCCGTAAGTATGCTGACACACCTCTCCATATGTCGACACCGAGACAGGGGCAGCCTCTAAACAAAGAGAATATAAGCGCCCCGCTGCCTAGTCACAGCCCGAGTGGAAGACGAGCTTTCCTACGAATTCTACTGCAGTGACTTATGAACCGTATCGTTTTGCTTGTATTGGAATTGCATGTACTGAAGGATATTGATTATTTGCAAGTCACCATTTGCTTGCGACACACCTTGGTGAATACGCAAAGTTAAATATTGTCATTTATCTTACTGTAGTAAACTTCATTACTAAGATTTGCTTGAATTGTTGTCTAGCGGTCTAAGAAAGCAGGTTTCCTAGGTACTCTATATTAGATGAGTGGGCAGGACACAATGGGTATGGCCTACACTACAGGCAACGAAACATTACACTGGTCTGTGCAAACGACATCGATCACTGGCCACTTGCTCCAATGGACGAATAGATGTATATCTAATAGGATCGCCAAATATCTCAATGCCAGCTAGCAGATGGTATTTGTTTTCAATATGCCTGAAGAAAGGGGCATGGTAATAACTAAATGAGTTCTCTACCAGGCTACATTAGGAAAATTTTACAGTTCATTGTTTGTGTCTATTGGATGGTAAAAAACAACAAGGAGAGAGAGAATGTTTGGCTGACAGACATGAGAGCATCCTGAGATCTGCATATCTGCTTCAGACTCCAGTGCTGTATACAGTTTGGAAACACATCGCAATGCAGTAGTAGAATTCTCATCGTTCTTCCAGTTCCCATAAGATGCGAAATCTTTGTAATTTTCTCAATAAGAAACACCACTGTAACTGCTCGTACTGTGTTTCTACTACGTCGGCTTTCAGGAGAAAGCTTCATTTGGCACTGGCCTTACTCATTGTGCACAGCTTGCGGAGCTTTGAAAACATGTTCCAATTTCCACCAAGTGGTCAAAACCTGGTCCTGTTGCATCAACTCTGCTCATCCCGTCTCTCCGTGGCTTGTAGAAGGTGCTACAGCGTTCTCCGAATTCCTCTCGGTTTCGACTTTAATTGTAACGATCACTTGGAGAAAGCTGCTGGGAGGGCGGGGCATATGCTGAGGAACAGATACAACATGCAGAGGGAATGCATAAAACCACGCTGGAGTTTCGCTGTACGTGGTCCTTAGCAGATAGATTCGAACAAGGTGACTCGTTTTGAGGTATCAGAGCACAACAAAAATGACTCACCAGTGGCTGTAATAATTTAAAGACATCTCCACTGTGTGTGCCTCAACATGGGAAACCTAATTCCAAAATGCAGACAGAATTTCTACCAGACAGCATAACGCTATAGATATGAAAAGCCAGTGTATTTGTCATAGGATTTTGTAGATTTCTTACGACTTCAATCTCGTGTGGCATTTTTAAAGTGGTTCCTCACATAGCACAACATCTACTGTATGTGATCATTCTCAACTAACTATCATCCAGCCTTGCCTATAGCCCCGTGGATATATAGCAGAACCCCTGTTGCAATGGCTACATCACAATGAGAGAGAATGCATTAGAAATAATGTGTGTTCCCGTGGGAAATATCTAGCAGCAGCAATAGGGAACTGCAAATATTCGTTTAATAGCACGTTTCATAGCTGATCACTTTCCGAATTCGGTGAATATAGACACTGGCGACGTGCACCCACACTTTCGTCTGTTAATACACACCCCGTGATCACCACGTATATTCAATATTTCGGTATTTGTGTGGAAGACTACATCATTCGGAAGCGATATTATACCCTGATATATAAATTATGTGTAGTTTTTAACATCGATATCATTAGTGATGTTCAAATGTGTGTGAAATATTATGGGAGTGAACTGCTAAGGTCATCAGTCCCTAAGCTTACATACTACTTAACCTAAATTATCCTCAGGGCAAACATACACACTCATGCAAGAGGGAGGACTCGAACCTCCGCCGGGACCAGCCGAACGGTCTATGACCGCAGCGCCCTAGACCGCTCCGCGCGGCTCATTAGCGATACTTGTGTGTGCCTGTAGAACCAAGACCACACTTTATGCAGGGTGACAGTAACATGGTCGTTGCTATGGTGTTTCTAATAGATGGTCGCTTGTAAGGCGATTACGTACGTCTCCCTTCCTAAGACACACTGGTACCACTTGCAAAATTTTTAGCATGTCCATCGAACGAGAATTTTTGCTCAGTTATGTTTGGTGTTGTGACGTGGCAAGTTATTACGTGACAACATTTATTGCAGTAAGGTGCGTAGATGTTGAGCCGGTGGCTGTGAGGAAGCAGCACGAAGACGCCTCAGCTACGAATCACCGCGCACGGGCTACCGTGTCACCTAGTACAGCCGTATATTCATACCCCCTACTAATCTAAATAAACCATAGTAAATAATAACCAATTGTTTTCAATCTTGGTATACTACTTTTTGTTATTCAGTAGAAGATCTCATAAAAGTTACAGCTTTCTATTATAGTTTCGGAGATTGAGAAAATTACCTTAAATCCATAAATCCGACACTTAGTGTGTAAAATTCAATTAGTAACAATAAGCGTTTGTCTTTTGTTATCAATTGAAAACATAACCAAAGTTCTCATTGTGTAGAATCATTTAATAGGGATATTTATTTTCATAAACTTTGATTATTTCGCATTTTGTAGTATGAAATTCATGAAAAATTTATAATTGTTTATTATGTTGTTGTGAGAATAAATGGGAATGGATGAGAGTGTGCATGCGGGACATACATGCAGTTTGATATTACTTTCTGTAAAACATTACGCAATCGGATTGTGGGAAAGCTGTGTTGTACCCACACTGCTGATGACGTATGCCAAGGTGTGATTGCTTTTGTAAGAAGACAGCCAGAATATCAGTTCGAAGTGTAATTGGTTTCTAAATTAATTTCAAGATTATTTTTATTTTCGGTATTTTTATTAAGCATTATATTAATATTTGCATTTTAGAATGACGCAGATTACTTTCTGAAGACAGATTGACTTACCCAAGTTTCAGCTGGAGAATGATTTGGCTGCCAGCTATTGGACACGAAAGGTCATGGTAAATGTCACGGTGCTCATTATGTGTAAAATGAAGAAATATTGAGTCCTCGCATTTAGTACGAGTCATGACTAAAGCTGTCGCAGTTTGAAGTTTCTGGATTGTTTTGTTGGAAAGCTACTAGCGTGTGAACTTACGGCCTGAGTGTAAACTCGGTGTGGCGTATTCTATATCCATTTAAGGAGTATTTGGCGAGCACGTCTTTTATTAAGACTACTGAATGAGACTGAATGTAGAACGCACAAATAGTGGTGAATCAGAGACTGTGAGATCGCAAACATGAACAGGTCGAACTTGTGTAGACTTCTGGCAGTTTTGCGTGTAAAATTTGTTATTTAACTGGGAACTGAGAATAATAGAAAGTACCTCACTAAATGTGGACTTGATAGCAGTAAACGTGTGTTATTAAGCAATAAACGTTACTGGTCTTGAAGTTTTAGGACGCTTATTTCAGTTAAAAATGCGCCATATTACCACCCGAAATCTTGATAAATACGATCTTTCAGGAACTGTTTCCACCGCTAGAGTTCCGTGGACTCTGCTGGGTAGGTAGGTGTTAGGCGACGTTTTCTTCAACGCTGCTTTTTCGCCGCCTAGCAGGCACCCACGATTGCAGAGTGAAGGGACGTCGAACGGAAGCTGTATTGAGGTAGGTGGACATTTAATATGAACAGTACGACGAATGTTCCAGACAAATATTTTACCCTGCCCCGTCGAAATTGGTGCATCAGCGGCCAGAATAACAATCGGGTGTGTAGGAACTTCAAAAAAGAAGCAGTACGTATGTAAACGAACTTTAGTCGGAAAACAGCATCATTTATTAATTGGCAAAGTACTGAACTTAGTTGCGGGTGTGTGATAGATTCACCATGATCAGAGGGTTTAGAAAGTATGTGTTGGGATGTGAAGTTTATATCAGTGTTACAACATGTGCAAAGAAAGTGAGTATGCCTAGTCATAAGGGAGGTATGTATTTGATGTGAAAAATGTTGATTTCAGTGAATCAATTGCAGTAAAAGGGATTGATGAGTTTATGCAGACAATTACGTCCACTCATAAGGAGGATATAGATATTGATGTTTCAATGTGAGATTTTTCCCAGAGCCACAGATATCAGCAGATGATATTTCCTTCATTGTCGAATGTCACCGGATTGGGGCTGTAGTCGTAACATTTAATTGTAATAATTACAGTGATAAATATGTGACTGGTTTCCCAGGACGACACCGGTTGGTATGTGGGGTACATGGCGGAGGTAGACAATGGTCAGAAATAACTGATATTTCTGGCTAGAGGCTGTCACGAGCAGCAAGTACAAAGAAAAGCTGCAGCTGGCCGGCTAGTCAGTTCTTGCCCACACCTGTGGGAAGACGTCCTGGTAGTGGCCTTCACAGCGTCCTCTAGTCAGATAAATAGTACCAAAGTAATACTTAGTATGCATTGGGTTGTCTTCACAATCATGTGTGTTGCATGTATTCTCCGTGGAAATTTGAGTAAATTCAATATAGTGAGTTTTGGCCATGGACATACTGACATCCAAATTGCTACCACTCCAATCATCCCCTGATGCCCTCCACGGTTGGGGTGGTGCACTCTGGCATACACTTCTGTCCACAACTGCTGTTGCAGCCACGGTGGCAGAGATCCCCAATCTCTGAGCGTTGGCGGTGTATGAGGGGAAGGGTGCACTGTGTATGCACACCTGGCGGGTGAGCATGTGGGATGTGCAAGTGTTTAAGTAATTTCTGGCATATAGTCATGACAACAGTATTGGGGCTACGTATGTTCTACCCCAAAGCACTGTTATCCAAGATGGCGGTGATGACTTCATCCAAGATGGCGACATATAGACTTGGCAACAGTATATGACGTCACCTAAGTTGGCGGCCGTGACGTTAGTTGATGACGCAAGTGTCACGCTCCCCTGGAGGGAAGTTTGAATTTTGGCAGGAACATAGGTCACTTGGGCTACCACCACTAATCTAAGTCACCCGACCACCACCTACTGCTACGAACTAGCGTCAAGTTTGAATTTTGGTTGTGAAGAACGGTCACTTGGAGTTTCTCTGCCAACCTAAGAAAATTGCGGAAAACAAAGCCCTACTTCCAATAAACTAAGTCACCTGGCTGTCACCTCTTTCTAGGGTTTGGTGGGAAAAGGACTTGACCAGTGCTGGGCTGCTGGGAGAGGAAGGAGTGTACTTTACTCATTTTGGAACAATTTATTTAGGGATGGAGTATATTTATCACAGTGATACAGGACACATGCTCTGGCATGCCACACAGCATAGAGACCTGCAAACTACTCCTACATAACTCCAGTATAATGCTCTACACATGCCCTTGCTAACCATAAACTGTCATAAAAACGCATTGCACAACCTACAGACACGCAAACCACTCGTAAATAATGCAATACATTTACGTCCAGAGAGTCAAATAACTCGTAATTGCCAAAGTAATAATCCATCTAAAAGACTTTGCAAACATATTTGCTAATCGTCAACTGTCGAAATCATGCACTAATCTGTATTTAAACAATTAGAGGCAGCACCACCATCCAGTGTGTTCGCCATGAGGTCCGTACTCCAACTGACCTAGTACACAGTACCACCACCAGAGGAAGCTGTTGTCTGTTCCGTGACGTAATCCAAAATGGCAGCCATGACGTCAGCTGATCACACAAGTACCATTATCAAAGACGGCGGCAAACAGTGTATTCACCAGGAGGTCTGGACCTAGTACACAGTACCACCACCATAGAGCGCTGCCGTCCGTTTCGTCATGTAATCCAAGATGGTGGGGGGAAATGGCGGGAAAACGACTCTATCTGTGCTGGATATCAGTTTTTATTTTGCAGTCAGTCTCTCCACCACAAGATCTAGAGTCCAACTGACCTAGTACACAGTACTGCCACCAGTGAGTGCTCTCATCCCTCCTGTGACCTAATCTGAGATGGTGGTCTGGAGGGGGCAAATGGCGCGAAAATGACTCAGCCTGCGCTGGGCTACTGGATAGAGTAAGAAAGGAGTGTAATCTATTTATTTTGGAATATTTTATTTAGGGATGGGGTATATTTATCATAAAGACGCAAAAACACTCGCCCTGATGTTCTTGGGGTCACAATACACAGTCTGCAGACCTGTAAACTACTTCTAAATAATGCGCTCTCCAGACACACAAACAACTCCTAATATGATACCCTTCCTGCTCTCAACATACGCAAACATTCTCGCCGCTTTGTAGAGACACATATATCCCAGCACAAAGGATGTCTTGCGAATGAATCAAGCATTATGATTACCTCTTATACATTTTACCCGCCGAATTACTGTTGCTGTTGGTATCGAAGCACTGCCAACCTTTTCTTTCTTTCTGCATACGGGACGTTTAGCGGTAAAATTATTTTGTACAGATCGCTAAATTGCACGGACAGTTAAACCTGCAAATTCGTCTACAGATCATCAAATACATACGAGACTCACAAGAATATTGGAGCCAGGAAGATATGTACCAGTATAACTACTGTTAAATATTACAATTGCTGCTACAGCCTGACACCGATTGATGTACAGGTAATGTCTCTTCTTGACGACTGTGGTTCTGGAACGAATCTCAGTATCTATAGTGCATATTATTTCCCATGTAAAACATCTCTCTCATACCCTCACAGTTATTGATGTGCTGAAGCTATACATCCTTCACGGTAGGACACATAGTCATGCTCTCTAGTCATGCCACAACATAAACCATATTAACTTTACAATGCAATATATACACATTTTACACAACACAAGCCACAGGAAATTTACAGTACAATATATACACATTTTATACAAATAGTGCAGTTATCTTTTATATCTGTACAGCGCCCGAAAAATTATGGTATGCCTACACTCACACTGGCTATATGCCACGATGCTCTTCAGTCCTAGGGAAGCCAGACGTGACATTAAGTGGCAATAAACTATTTTACACTGATTACCGTATTGCACCGACAACTAAACCTTGCAAAGTGTCATACGTAACGTCAAATATGGAAAGAGACTTACTCAATTACACTGCTCTCCCACTGAGGACAGGAGATTGAATATTAGAGCGTTAAACGAATCTCCAACCTAGCAATATATCACTGCGTACCATGTCAATGTAGTAAACATACAATTCATATCCTCAGCCATACAAAATGATCCTGTTTACCTCAGAGCACCCTCAGCAGTTCGAAGTCGCTCTCAGAACTGTTCTACAAATTCAGGATCGTTTCCCCTCGGCACAAACGCGTTACTATTTCTGCTCCAAACCTGCTTCCTTGCTTGCTCGCTTTTTTATGCACATCTCCTGACTTGGTGATTACAAGAACGCACGTATTTTCGCATGGTGCACCATAATATTATACTATTTTTGCGGTGCTTCTTGATGTCAAGCACTTGGCAGTATCCGACCGATCACGAGCGCAACATAATTCCCAAGATATTGACTGGAAATTATTTCTCCACAAAACCCAAACTTTAGCGAGGTGCAGCTTGCTGTAAACCACTACGTAGCTAGAAACAGATAGAGGAAACTGATATTTCCATTGTCGAATACAGATGTCGATGATGTAACAGAGTCCAGATCACCCCTATAATTTGCAATCCAACTAAGGTCTTTCCCATGTCTAGAGAACAGGCAAGCATGCCTTCCACATGCTAGATGCACACACCACAATCGATCTTCTCTGAACTAGATAAAAGCGCGAAATGTGCAGAAGCAGTCAACCAAACAATTTACATGGGAAGGAATAATGGTCCAGTGCAAATGCATCTCCATACACAATCTTCTCAAATTTCCACTTAATCTCGAAAGCCACCCAACACATACTAAGTATTAGTTCGCTATTCGGTCGTCTAGAGCATGGCAAAGTTAACTCAGATACATTCCTACACCCCAACAGGCCTCTACATTCGGACGGCTGCTGCCGTTAACAGGAAACATGAATCATTCCAACCACAGGCCATGCATATACGGAAACATTCTAGAAAACCAGTCACATATGTGTTTTATCATTATACTTACAATCAAATGTTACAATCGCGCTCTCAATTGAATGGCATTCGACAATGAGCGAAGTATCGGAAATACACCCTTCTGAAGACTGTGGCTCTGGAAAAGGAAATATCTGTACCTTCCTTACGACCGGACACAGTCATCTCCTTTACACATGTCAGAGCACAAACACATACATTATAAGGCAGATGCTCAAATGCGAACATTTCACGCACCCCCGCCCCCCCCCCCTACTACTAAGTATAATACATGACCAATAAATGATGCCACACGATGCAAAATAATACTGACCAAAAACCAACAACGAGTGGGCATATCTCTTAGGTTTTTCTTGCGAGTGCTACCACTGTGTCTTAGAAAGAGGGACGTAATTGACCAGATGTTAAAAAAAAAACGACCGCAACAACTACTGCACGTTACTGTCACGAGCAGACTTGGTTCTACAACTGCACACAAGTATCCATATAAAAGCTATACCCGCTTTACAAATAGAGGTATGGCATTACCTCTAAATGAGGTGATTTTTTTCCGGACAAATACTGTGATGGTGATCGTAGGAATGTGTATTATCTGACGAACATGTAGCCCACGATGCAACATCATGATAAAACGACCATATTTGAAAGTGATTTGGCTAAGGAACGAGATATGTAAGCGGTATTTGCGACTCACTTACACCGCCCCAGATAGATAATTCTGTAGTATTTGTAGTGCATTCTGTCTCGACACCATATCAGAGGTTTCGCGATATATCCACCGAGTTACAGGCATTGGCTGATTGAGAAGGAACACAAACAGTAGTAGTAGATTGATGTGTTGATTGAGGTCGCAAGGAAATGTACAATATCTTCTCAGATCTCTAGTGTTACGCTATCCGCTAGAAATGACGTCCACGATTTGGAATCAGGTCTTTCCATTCAAGCACATACCTGCGTTGGATCCAATTGACAATTCCTTTAATGATTACAACCACTACTCAATCATATTTCTGGCACTCTCATATCTCACAACGAGTCACCTTCCTCAAACCTGTCTGCTACAGTAAAATTACAACCTGGTTTTAGTCAGTCCCTATACTTCTTGGTTCAAATGGCTTTGAGCACTATGGGACTTAACATCTGAGGTCATCAGTCCCCTAGACTTATAACTACTTAAACCTAACTGACCTAAGGATATCACACACATGATTCAAAACTATGACCGCAGCAGCAGCGCAGTTCAAGACTAAAGCGCCTAGAACCGCTTAGCCACAACAGCAGGCTACACATCTTGCAACTGATACAGAAGGTATCACCCATCGACAAAACTCTTTCCCCAACTCAAACAAGCATTATCAGTCAATCTTTATGTGGTAACCAAAAGCGCGCCAATGCATGGATGGGATGGAAAAGACACTGCCAATGTACCATAGAATAAGCATCACAGTTGATAGCGCGAACAATTTTAGCAATTTTACAGTAACTTCAACAGCGGCCAATGATGTGCAGCATGTTTTCTCAATTTCACTATCATAGGTAAATCATCTGTTCTCCACTTTGCGAGTATAACTGCGAACGTGGATAGATGACTGTGCAGTACATCCATTCAGTGTTAATTCTCGAACACATAAATCATCAAAGTCTACCAGACAGCACTCCACATACTTCTAACACCTCGAGCATAGTGCTTAACTTACGATCTATCTCTCTGCGTATGGGAGTCACAGAGCATTCTCGCTCCCAGGACCTGAGTTAGCGTTCGAATGTGGATGTGCCATGCATTATATCCAGAGTGATGTTGAGATGTGGATCCACAATATGCTGTACATGGGATAGGGTTTGAAAGTGGATTCGCCACGCACAATGTACGAATCGGTGATGGGATGCAGATCCACAATATACCACGTTTGAGTTTGCATTCGAGTATGGATCTGCCGCAGACTATATATCCAGATCTATGTTCGGTGGCGGATCCACCTCACATCATATCTTTTCGGGTGGACCAACCACACCATGTTCAGACATGTCGGCAGAGGGGAGCTATGGAGCAAAAATATAAAATAGCTGGTTCAAATGGCTCTGAGCACTATGGGACTTAACTTCTGAGATCAGTCCCCTAGAACTTAGAACTACTTAAACCTAACTAACCTACGGACATCACACAAATCCATGCCCGAGGCAGGATTCGAACCTGCGACCGTTGCTGCGGTCGCGCGGTTCCGGACTGTAGCGCCTAGAACCGCTCGGCCACCAAGACCGGCACACAACACGTCCCGACACATATTCTATGTTCGAAGATTGGTCCGCCAGCGGAAGGGACTGGGTGTGGGAGCTGTCCGTCAGGCATACATATACACAGATATACAGAAAACACAGCAAACGCTCTCTGAATATGGGGGTGACTGGATCCAGTCGAGTACAGTGCTATATAATGGCTCCCAATCAGTGCATTTGGGCTAGGCGTTCATAGCTGTTCTACATTTACAAGCAATTTTAGAATACAGAACGAGATGTTATGTCATGATCGCATGGATAGATCTTACATAAAATCGACAGACTTTCGAAAAATGATAAGGGAATAGGTATAAATTGACCGAATATACACTGAAATGTAGGGAAATTAAGGAAGAGCTTGCATATCTTCTGGTTCACGCCAAACAATTTGTACACGGGAATAAGTATGGGGCAACAAGAGGAATCCGGGAAAACGTCGACATCGAAGCGAAGGGAGACAGGGAAGCAGTGAATTTTTTTCCGTCGAGGCATCATTATACTGAATATCTATTGAGGTAATAGTGATAGAAGCAAGTTGACTACTGTATTTGATGCTTTTCAGGAAGACATTTACCACTAAACTTACTTGCATCTGCATTAAAGGATAAGAGAGAGTGGACGGGGTGATCGATTGAGGTGGAGCTCCAACGAGGTACGACTTAATGGTTGACTGATGCATTCTACAGAAGGAGAAGTTGCTGCAGGTCAATTTTTCCACTGTTCTGTCCGGATGCATTAATCGCGTGACATAGCCTGCGTTTACTCGTATACAGCCACGTGTTCTGAAAGTGGTTTAAAGCACTGCCTACGTGTTATCGTCAACAGTAAACCTGTCGGTAATCAGAGGACTTCCATCTCATGTGTGATGAAACTTGACACATTCCTCTAAGCGAACTTTGATTTATGTGATGTACTCCATCGCCTCTGTCGCATTTTCAGTGTAAAATCGAGACTTCAGCGTGATAACTAAGTTAGCGATAGGTGCTTGTGAGGCGCTGCAATCCCCGTGTACACATTTGCCCGGCAGATTTGCTGTTTACAGAGTTAGTGACGGAACGACTTGTAATTTTCACATGTCAGACACTGCTGCTATGCGTTTATCTTTTTCCTTGTAGGAGGTATCCCCCACTACTAACGATCATTTTATATAGCCCTGATGTAGGCATCGTATAATTTCTGAACTGTGATCGGATGTGAACAGTGGACACTATATGTCTCTGGAAAGCTATACTGTCCTCGTATCACGCAGAGAAAATGTTTTATGGAAGTAGTTTTTTCGTTTTACGGTTGTGGTGGACTCTTGTCTTGCAATGGTATTTGTTGATGTCTCTGTATGATCATGCAGTGGTCCTTCCTCCTCCCTCAAATGTAGTGAACAGAACCAACTTAGGAAATCTATAGTGATTTAAAAATGCAATCACAGCTTCAAATTTCCAATTGACCAATTTATTGTTGCTGATAGTGATACCGCAAGCATTCATCTGTCCAGCCCCTCCTGCAAATCGTTTAAGGACATAACATGCAATTGAGCTGAAACATGAAATTTTCAGCTACCTTCTATGTAATCTTCTATGTAATCGATTTGTTACCAAACGACCTAACTGTACCAGTAACCACCAATGGGAAGCAAGCGGAAAAAAAATCCGGAAGGGGGCAGTGCACGGTTTGGAAACCTGGTAATTGCAGGATCGAATCCCACCACTTATAACAGTCCTAGTATCCACTAATAGGATGCAAAAAAAACTGCTCACACACAAAGCGTATCGATTTAATTAATTGACTACTCAATCAATCTGATAGAGTGACGGACCGAGCGAGGTGGCGCAGTGGTTAGCACACTGGACTCGGCATTCGGGAGGACGACGGTTCAATCCCGTCTCCGGCCATCCTGATTTAGGTTTTCCGTGATTTCCCTAAATCGTTTCAGGCAAATGCCGGGATGATTCCTTTGAAAGGGCACGGCCGATTTCCTTCCCAATCCTTCCCTAACCCGAGCTTGCGCTCCGTCTCTAATGACCTCGTTGTCGACGGGACGTTAAACACTAACCACCACCAGCAGAGTGACGGAATATTTCCAAAACATCCACAGTTGGTGACTTACCAGGTATTCACTACTTAGTTCAGAAGAAAGGTGGGATTAGTGTAGAGAGAGAGAGAGAGAGAGAGAGAGAGAGAGAGAGCATATATTTTTAGAGGACGTTCCCAGGTATCAATTTCAAAGAGTTGTCGTCACCTGTGTCAAAGAGTTGCTGACACCTGATGCTTTGTCCAACTGGCAGTAACCGGAGGGGTGACCGGGAAGAGAGGGGGGAATTGGAGGAGGAGACATGGAGGGTTGTTTCTCACAGTGTCCTCTGCCGATGATATTGTGAACTACGTCAGTGACTGTACAGCATATAGAGCAGCTGCTTCCACTGACCTGGTGTGGGAGAAGTGTGTTTCGGGACAGACTGTGCAGGTGTTGCAACCAGAAGTAGCCACTTGATGTGGCAAAGAACAGTGCCGTGAACAAAGAGGACTGCAGTTGTGGGGGTGAGCTGGCTGCCGGTCGGTCCCAAAAAAATTAGTGAAGTATTGTGAGGCACTGTGGTGAGCTGGTTTGGACGAGTTGGTCGGATTTCTTAGAAGCAGTGGCACACTGTATGAAGTAGGCCGGGGCGGCAGGCCGGGGCGGGCATCGCGCGGTCCCTCGGGTAGAAGCGGGTGGTGGTCGGCGTGCGGGCGGTCAGGAAAAAGAGTCATCCATTTCATTACTTCCTTTCGACGTATTCTACAAGATCTGAATCTTCCGAAACGGCAGTTTTTTCACACTAATAAAAGAGATTCAACGCCTGCAAATTGAATTTTCTAAATAAACCGTATATCCTTTGCTGTGTAATTGAATTTTCTGTCATGCGATCCTGCCTCTCTGTCAGAGACTGCGTCAATTTCCCAGAAATTTCCAGAAAGGGTGGAGGGTTGAGGGAATTTTACAGATGGGAGGGGTCAATTAATTTGATACCTGGTTGCATCGGCGATGTGGTCGCTGGCTACTTTACGTTTCGTTCATTTTAGGCGAGATGTTACTGCGAACTAAATATAGCTGATATATATCTAAATTGTTTTTAAAGTTGGGACGAAAGCCATATCTGAGTACAATATGGAGAGAACAGAAGTTTGAGTATTTTATTTGTGCGCGCTGACGCCGGGGGGCGACACGGGCGAGTACTGCGCGTAACCTGCAGCCCAGTAGCGGCCGCTTCGTGGGAGTACGAGCACCTGTTTCAGTTTGGTGAACGCGAATTATTATTGCACTTACTTCTGGAAGGAAATGATGAAGAAGAAGAATACACTCTACTCCAAGAGTTGCGTAACGCAATAATTGAAAAACCTTTAAGACGAGGCAAGAGAAAAATTTCACCTCGGATCCGACAGTTCCGGAACCTGTACAAAAAAATTTGAATAGAGATCAACATAAAAATCTTTTGCACCCTTTTTACTGCTCATGAAAACCTGACATTGCATTTTGTACCATCATACAGCGTGACCTACAGAGGTGGTGGTCCACATTGCTGTACACACTGGTACCTCTAATACCCAGTATCACGTCCTCTTGCATTGATGCATGCCTGTATTCGTCGTGGTGTACTATCCACAAGTTCATCGAGGCACTGTCGGTCCAGATTGTTCTCAACGCCGATTCGGCGTAGATGCCTCAGAGTGGTTGGTGGCTCACGTCGTCGATAGACAGCCCTTTTCCATCTATCTCAGGCATTTTCGATAGGGTTCATGTATGGAGAACATGCTGGCGTCTATAGTCGAGCGATCTCGTTGTCCTGAAGGAAGCCATTCACAAGACGTGCACGACTGGGGCGCGAATTGTCGTCCACGAAGACGAATGCCTCGCCAATGTGCCGCCGATACGGTTGCACTATCGGTCGGAGGATGGCACTCACGTATCGTACAGCCGTTACGGCGCCTACTGTGACCACCAGCGGCGTACGCCGGCTCCACACAATGCCACCCCAAAACAGCGGGGAACTTCCAATTTGCTGCTCTCGCTGGACAGTGTGTCTAACGCGTTCAGCCTGACCGGGTTGCCTCCAAACGCGTCTCCGACGATTGTCTGGTTGAAGGCGCATGCGACACTCATCGGTGAAGAGAAAGTGATGCAGTCCTAAGCGGTCCATTCGGCATGTTGTTGGGCCCATCTGTACCGCGCTGCACGGTGTCGTGGTTGCAAAGATGGAGTTCGTCGCGGAAGCCGGGAGTGAAGTTGCACACCGTGCAGCCTATTGCGCACAGTTCGAGTCGTAACACGACGTCCTGTGGCTGCACGAAAAGCATTATTCAACACGGTGGCGTTCCTGTCAGGGTTCCTCTGATCCATAATCCGTAGGTAGGGGGCAATCCACTGCAGTAGTAGCCCTCGGGTGGCCTGAACGAGACGTCATCGACAGTTCCCGTCTCTCTGTATGTCCTCCGTGTCAGAACAACATCGCTTTGGTTCACTTCGAGACGCCTGGACACTTCTCTTGTCGAAAGCCCTTCCTGGCACAAATTAACAATGCGCACGCGATCGAACCGCGGCATTGACCGTCTAGGCACGGTTGAACTACAAACAACACGAGCCGTGTACCTCCTTCTTGGTGGAATGACTGGAACTGATCGGCTGTCGGACCATCTCTGTCTAATATGCGCTGCTCCTACACGGGTGTTTACATCTTCGGGCGGCTTTAGTAACATCTCTGAACAGTCAAAGGGATTGTATCTGTGGTACAATATCCACAGTCAAAGTTCTGGGAACCGGGGTGATACAAAACTTTGTGTGATGTGTGTATAACTGCGTGACCTGTATAGTACAAGAACTTGTACTTGCTCAGCAATTCTATAAGTTTTTCTGTTTGCCCGATTTGCAGTGAGTACGAAACGCGCTCGCCGATGCGACGGTTGTGGCTGCCGCTGCCGCCGGTGTGAGATGAGGTGAGGTGGGAGTGCGGCTCCAGGACGTGCTGCCGGGCCTGCACAGCACCGCCACACTGCGCCGAACCACTCTCACTTGAAAATGCAAACGAGGCCTCATTTGTTTATCTAATCGCAAGAAAGTGGCTGCTGAAAAAGATCACTTTTATTCCTCGTTCTAAAAATATTTCAATTAAAACAGAAAGGAAATGACACACGATTATGCAGATGACCTAGTTTTGATGTTACTACATGCCTGGCATCAGCATAGCGTAATTTCCAAATTCGAAGAAAAATTCGTGTGCACCAGAATGTAGTTCGCCACCTTTATTTCTCCATTTTCTTGCCCTTAAATAAAATAAGTGACTTCAATCAGAACAATTGTAATGGCATCTTATACTTTTCACCTTCTCGGTGTATCTTTAGATATCTATAGGTGTGACAAAATAAGGAACAGTCAGAGTACGGTTCCAGCATGCACAATTCTCAATGTGAGTAAGGGACTGGTACTGGCCCTAAGATTTTCCTTTTACAACATATGAAAAATAATATGACGAATCTCTGCTAGACTGGAGTATACGTCGAATCGGTTGAATCCGCAGAGAGCTAGTAAAAAAGAAAAAAAAACTTATATACCATCTTGACCATCTTGTAACTGCGGTTTGCAGACATTGTTACTGCTGGTTCATCTTATTCGACACGTGCTTCAGTCTAGCACAGAGCCGTTTTATAATTTTTAATACGTTGTGAAAAGAAAATTTTATGGTCAGTAACAACTAATTTCATCATCCCTACAGGAAATCTGGAGATGCCCCGGAACGGCTACACACGTTGTTAATAAAAGAAGAAGTTACAACCGAGACTGTTTTAATTCAAATATTCTACATATGGTTGCTGTACCAGGCGGCCTAATGCAGTGAAAGATATTTTTAAAATGATTACTGAAGCCAAATTTGGTTACATTAGTATATTCAGCTAAGATCTAGTTTAAAATGATCAGCTCGTTCTTCCTTATTTCAATTATTTTGGGAAATTTCAAAAACTGATGGCAAAAAATCAGAAACTTTGGACATTCGTTCTGTCGAATGAGTTTTAAATGAACTGAGAACAAAGTGTGAATACTGGGTTCTGTCTCCAGAAATTCAGGATGACTGGTGATCTTAATCTAATGATCAAAATTATGGTAGCAGATTTGCACTGTTATACCAATGGATGTTGGTGGGACTGAATTGGGAGGGGGGGGGAGTGGAGGCGGGAGGGGGAGCGGTGATATGGAGGAGGCCGGTGCTGCTATAAGAGAGAGGAGCGCGGCTCTCCAGCTCTCGCCTGGGGTGGGAAAGCGCCCAGCAACGGCGCTGAACCGCGGACCGGCCGCCGCAGGATCTGATTTTGCGTGACGTTAGCTAAACTGACCGTTGACGTAAGCACAACCACGACGAAACAGTCTCTTCCGAATGTGACGAAGTACCACAAAATGAATGATGGGATTCTAGGAATTGCTGCAGATAAACCTAAAAATAAAATATTCGGGTGTAATTCCCTTATTTGCACAATAGTTCGTCTAGTCGTTCGCTGTAAACAGATTACATAAGCTGTTCGCGCATTCTCAATGTTTTAATACTTACAAATTATGAATTATGAAAAACTGTCACATCCGGAAACTGTCATCTGCTTGCGAGCGTCGCATAACAAATAATGACGCGACTAGACTACTTTCTGCCTGTTATAAAATGGATGGAAAGACTTCGGCGTGGACAGAGCGTATGTTTCACAGAACACGGCGACACATTAAAATTTCAGGCTCACGGAGGAACATTCCAAGTTCTCTGCAAAATAGGACGGAATTATGGGCTTAATTGTAAGGGTAGAGTAAGATGGGCGCCACACGCTTCGGGTTGCCGTTTATTTCCATTTCGTGTGAGCCACTGGGGACAAAGACTTCCTCTCATCGTCCGGAACCAGTTTGGCGCGATAAGTAACGGAAACGACAGCCTGACTGGGAGAGCTTTCCGCGTTGGGGCAGATACCTGTGCAAGCAGAGGCGTGCCGCTGCCCACTGACACATTGGCCCCTGGCGCGAAGGAGACACGCCGGAACGCGGCTACACGGACCACTCGGCGCTCCCCGTGCCGTTCCTGGCTTCGCTGAACAACCTTCTGTCGACGTTAACTACCGACGCCTTCGGATCACCATACATAGAGGTGTCGCTGATTCTGAAGCCAAGTATCTCGAAAACACGTGAGGCAATACTACCTTACGCCTTATCTTAGAACAAAGATTAAGGAAAGGCAAAGCTACGTGTCTACTTAGAGAAAGCTTTTGACAATGTTGACTGGAATACTTTCTTTCAAATTCTAAAGGTGGCAGGGGTAAAATACAGGGAGCGAAAGGCTATTTACAATTTGTACAGAAACCAAATGGCAGTTATTAGAGTCGAGGGGCATGAAAGGGAAGCAGTGGTTGGGAAAGGAGTGAGACAGGGTTGTAGCCGATGTTATTCAATCTGTATATTGAGCAAGCAGTAAGGGAAACAAAAGAAAAATTGGGAGTAGGTATTAAAATTCATGGAGAAGAAGTAAAAACTTTGAGGTTCGCCGATGAAATTGTAATTCTGTCAGAGACAGCAAAGGACTTGGAAGAGCAATTGAACGGAATGGACAGTGTCTTCAAAGGAGGATATTAGATGAAAATCAACAAAAGCAAAACGAGGATAATGGAATGTACTCGAATTAAGTCGGGTGATGCTGAGGGAATTAGATTAGGAAATGAGATACTTAAAGTAGTAAAGGAGTTTTGATATTTGGAGAGCCAAAGAACTCATGATGGTCGAAGTAAAGAGGATATAAAATGTAGACTGTCAATGGCAAAGAAAGCGTTTCTGAATAAGAGGATTTTGATAACATCGAGTATAGATTTAAGTGTCAGGAAGTCGTTTCTGAAAGTATTTGTATGGGTGTAGCCATGTATGGAAGCGAAACATGGACAATAAATAGTTTGGGCAAGAAGAGACTAGAAGCTTTCAAAATGTGGTGCTACAGAAGAATGCTGAAGATTAGATGGGTAGATCACATAACTAATGAGCAGCTATTGAATAAGATAGGAGAGAAGCGGAGTTTGTGGCACAACTTGACAAGAAGAAGGGACCAGTTGGTAGGGAATGTTCTGAGGCATCAAGGGATCACAAATTTAGCATCGGAGGGAAGCGTGGAGGGTAAAAATCGTAGAGGGAGACCAAGAGATGAATACACTAAGCAGATTCAGAAGGATGTAGGTTGCAGTAGGTACTGGGAGATGAAGAAGCTTGCACAGGATAGAGTAGCATGGAAAGCTGCATCAAACCAGTCTCAGGAGTGAAGACCACAACAACAACAACATCTCGAAAACTAAGATCGGTGGATGAGTGTAACAAATGATATGTACAGTGTAAAACTGTAAGAATTTTACATATAGGTTTGGAAATAGTTCGATAAACTGCTAACAGATGGCACTGTAATAGCAAAATGTAATGCCTATGAAGAGTGCGTTGCAGCTCGAGAGCGACCCGTTCCGACGTTAAAACGTGAAAGCAGGTTAGCGTACCGAGGAAGAGGTCGGTATTGTGTACCACATTAAACATTTTTCTGGAAACGTGAAAGCAGGTTAGCGTACGGAAAGTTTGTGTAGTCCATTGAACAACGCGTTTTTCTGGCACTGGAATACCACTGGTTAGAGCACAGTCGTACGGCAACGAGGCGCACTTTTCAAACACGATTTAAAATTCCAAAAGGTCCCAAAGCAAAAACACTTGGCCAGCTCTTCGTCAAATTTCAAAGGACAGGCCGCGTGGCTGATGATATAGTGGGGAATGTTAGCCCCAGACGAACTGTAGTCATTCCTGAAAATGCTTTTGTTTTAATTATTCAGGAAAACCCGAGAAAATTCGTCCCAAGAAAATCAGCAGAGACTACTTCGAAGCTTTCCGGCATGCAGAAAATACTGACACAGAGCTTAAACATGTTTCCAAACGAAATCCATAGCTACAAGGTCATACCTATGCGAGTTGTGCGACAGAGGGTTGATTTTGCAAACCGTATTCTCAAAATGACTGATATGATGGATCTGATCTCGGCTGTATCTGTTTCGCCGGCCGGTGTGGACGAGCTGTTCTAGGCGATACAGTCTGGAACCGCGCGACCGCAACGGTCGCAGGTTCGAATCCTGCCTCGGGCACGTATGTGTGTGATGTCTTTAGGTTGGTTAGGTTTAAGTAGTTTTGAGTTCTAGGGGACTGATGACCTCAGATGTTAAGCCCCATGGTGCTCAGAACCATTTCTATCTGGTTCACAGATGAAGCACACTTCCAGACGAGCAGAGGCGCGAATAAACAGAGCTGACGTTTTTGGTATTCCGAAAATGCTCATTTCTGTAATGCGGAATGACTGTATTCTCCCAGTCACCTTCTGGGTTGCAGTATGCAGAAGAAACATTATTACCCCTTTTTTCGTGCGAGAAACGACCACTAGTGAACGTTACGTTTGATTTTTGGAAAAATTTGGCGCTAGACAGAACGACTGAGCAGACAACGAGTGGTTCGTGTAAGATGGGGCCAGACCACATCGCACCGAACAGGTTAAAAAATGGTTCTGAGCAGTATGCGACTTAACATCAGAGGTCATCAGTCCCCTAGAACTCAAAACTACTTAAACCTAAGGACATCACACACATCCGTGCCGAGGCAGTATTCGAACCTGCGACGGTAGCGGTCGCGCGGTTGCAGACTGAAGCGTCTACAACCGCTTGGCCACACCGGCCGTCACCGATCAGGTGTTTCGCTTCCTCGACGTATACTTCCGGAATACAGCCAGTGTGTCGGTTTACTGGCAACTTACTCGTGCAAGAATGAATTCGCGTGCACATACTGCCGACGCGGCTCCTGTCGACTGCTTTTTGTGGGGCGCACCGAGAGACTCCGTCCCACTACGCCGGAGCAGCTCGAATCGGCGTCTGCGCGGCATCCCAGTCCATTTCCGTCGCCAGTATACGATGACAAATTTCTGCTAGTGGTGGACGTTTCGAAACAATGCGATGAGGTTTTAAATGTCGCCCGCAGGGAACGAGTTTCATTGTGCACACTGGTACCGTAGGAGCTGCACGATGCCATCTGTTTTGAACAATTTCGATAGTTGTGTATAACTTGCGAATGATATTCTTAGAGCTTTCGCAAGAAACGTTCTTTTTGTTGCGTTGCCCTATCGATCTTAGTTTTCGAGATCTTTAATTTTGAAATGGAAGACTCGTTCGCTGGACATCCTGTATAACTGCTTTGTGATGAGTGCAGTAGCTACGAGACTCTCACATTTGTACTGACACAATAGAACGTACGTCACGTCCGCGCCTTCTTACGAGAGGCCGAAGGTGTGACAATAAAGAGAGAGCTGTAAATAGCACCTTCGCAACATCACAGTGCACAAGTACAAGGAATGGGGTTACTCTCGAGATCCCTCCGCTCTTTATCCCAACAACGTTAAGTGGATACGCAACGGAGAGCTTCATCTGTGCTCGCCAGGCACTCAAAGCACGAGGTGCGAACCTGCTCGGTGAGCGTTCCGGAAGGGCGGGTGGTCGGTGGTGGGTGATGAGTGCCTGGCTGCTGGCCGGTCTCCACCTCGGACACGCACCAAGCGGCACCGTTACGTCGCAGAACCTCCAAATTTGGTCATAAGAGCATAAAATCTTTGTCTCGGGGCGTCGCCCTCCGGAAGGCCGTCACATTGCCTTTTAGCCACGTTTCGGGCCTCGTTTTTACGCCTCTGCGATCGAGATTAGAATCGCAACGTTGTTGTTGTTGTTGTCTTCAGTCCTGAGACTGGTTTGATGCAGCTCTCTATGCTACTCTATCATGTGCAAGCTTCTTCATCTCCCAATACCTACAGCAACCTACATCCTTCTGAATCTGCTTAGTGTATTCATCTCTTGGTCTCCCTCTACGATTTTTACCCTCCACGCTGCCCTCCGATGCTAAATTTGTGATCCCTTGATGCCTCAAAACATGTCCTACCAACCGATCCCTTCTTCTAGTCAAGTTGTGCCACAAACTTCTCTTCTCCCCAATCCTATTCAATACCTCCTCATTAGTTACGTGATCTAACCACCTAATCTTCAGTATTCTTCTGTAACACCACATTTTCAAAGCTTCTATTCTCTTCTTGTCCAAACTAGTTATCGTCCATGTTTCGCTTCCATACATGGCTACACTCCAAACAAATACTTTCAGAAACGACTTCCTGATACATAAATCTACATTCGATGTTAACGAATTTCTCTTCTTCAGAAACGCTTTCTTTGCCACTGACAGTCTACATTTAATATCCTCTCTACTTCGACCATCATCAGTAATTTTACTTCCTAAATAGCAAAACTCCTTTACTACTTTAAGTGTCTCATTTACTAATCTAATTCCCTCAGCATCACCCGATTTAATTTGACTACATTCCATTATCCTCGTTTTGCTTTTGTTGATGTTGATCTTATATCCTCCTTTCAAGACACTGTCCATTCCGTTCAACTGCTCTTCCAAGTCCTTTGCCGTCTCTGACAGAATTACAATGCCATCGGCGAACCTCAAAGTTTTTACTTCTTCTCCATGAATTTTAATACCTACTCCAAATTTTTCTTTTGTTTCCTTTACTGCTTGCTCAATATACAGATTGAATAACGTCGGGGAGAGGCTACAACCCTGTCTCACTCCCTTCCCAACCACTGCTTCCCTTTCATGCCCCTCGACTCTTATGACTGCCATCTGGTTTCTGTACAAATTGTAAATAGCTTTTCGCTCCCTGTATTTTACCCCTGCCACCTTTAGAATTTGAAAGAGAGTATTCCAGTCAACTTTGTCAAAAGCTTTCTCTAAGTCTACAAATGCTAGAAACGTAGGTTTGCCTTTCCTTAATCTTTCTTCTAAGATATGTCGTAAGGTAAGTATTGCCTCACGTGTTCCAACATTTCTACGGAATCCAAACTGATCCTCTCCGAGGTCCGCATCTACCAGTTTTTCCATTCGTCTGTAAAGAATTCGCGTTAGTATTTTGCAGCTGTGACTTATTAAACTGATAGTTCGGTAATTTTCACATCTGTCAACACCTGCTTTCTTTGGGATTGGAATTGTTGTATTCTTCTTGAAGTCTGAGGGTATTTCGCCTGTCTCATACATCTTGCTCACCAGCTGGTAGAGTTTTGTCATGACTGGCTCTCCCAAGGAGTCGAAATCGCGCGGTTTCCAAACGGGTGGCCGAGGAAGGCGTTTCAGACGCACTGCCGCTCAGAATCGTGACGGTGTGTCGGAAGGGATGCGCGTCGTGCCGAAGCCTGAGAGCTGTGACCGGCTGTCACCGTACAGCGACATTCCAAAACGGGTGACGAAGTCGCGCGTGCGCTGCCGCGTTGGCGTGCCTCGAAGCGAACCTCTGCGCTACAGCCACGCGTGTGTCAATGTCGCACTGCCCCGCCTCCTGCTCCCCTTCCCCACGCACACGCCGGTCACGAAAGAGGGGGGCAGAAAAAGCATAAATACATTTTGTTGCTTCGGATAACGTTCAAATTTCGTAGAATCGTTTTCGACGCCGCATATCGGTTACACCCTGTACATGGTAGCAAAAATTGCGGGCGAGCTACACTCGGAAAGGATGAGGTCACGTTCACTGCTTTTGAAGGCCCGTCACGTACTTATAAGTTGAATCGTCCCTGGGGCGTCATTAGTGTCACAGGTTCTCGACGAGTTCGTCCTGACGCTCAATGCACTACCGACTGTCATTTTCGACCGCAGAATGAGTCAGTATGGGTGGCCTAAAGAGCGTGCCGGTTTCACTGAAAGCCTTTATGCCACCTGCAGCCTATCATCAGCGGCAGTGTGTCTGAAATATTTTTCGTCGGACACCCTTAAGGAAATCGCGTGATTTCGACGCAGCGTGTCGCTGTTCTAACCTCTGTCGCAGAGGCGTCAAAAGAATGGTCGAACTGTGCGTAAGAAGGTGTGTTGCGACGTTGCGCGCCCAGAGTGGCACGGGGTGGAGCTGTGGCCCGCTCTACACCTCACGTGTCCTCACCTCACGTGTCCTCACCTCACGTCGCACTGTGGAGCGCAGCCGAGCGCCAGGCTGAGTCGTCGCGGGCCGCCGGGGCGCCGCCACACTTCCGTGTCCACACACGCGCAGATTTTAACCTCCTTTGGATCGGCGTTGCAACGGGAGACAATTACGAGGTTTCGAAACAGTCGGGCTTTAATTGTGCTGCGCAGTCTACACTCCACAGTAGCATGTACGATGCTGTGCACATCACACACTACGTATCCTCTTAGCACAGGAGCGGCCTCGAGCTGTATCGCCACGCTCAGTGACGTGTGCGGTGGGCGTCTTGCGGGTCTCCGCTTCAAACCCGACCGCCGACAATTACTTGTTATTTAATGTTAATCATTTCTGGAAGGTTCTCCAAATATCTCGTGTTCGGAATGTTTGTTATTATGTGATTTTCCATATTTGTATAAACAGCTCGACGCTCTGTCCGGGAGGTCAGTTCTGTTACGGCTGTACGCGGTGTTCGTAATGGAGGCGGTTTCACGGTGAAGTGTCGTGTTCGTTTGACGGTCCAATCTTCGTCGAATGCGATTAGGACGCGAGACACAGTGGGCTGGAGCCACCCCGGCGCGGCCGCAGCCAGCCACGGCCGAGCGAGCGCCGCCCCCCACCGGCCACAGGCACCGGCCCCGCTGCGCCTCTACCAGCTGCCGTGGAAAACGCCTTCCGCCCCAGTGTCTCTAATTCCGTCTGTGTTCGTCGCACAACACCTACACGAGTGTAAGTTAAAAAAAGTTGGGCGAATTGGACGATATTTAAATGGCAACCTGACTAAAAAATGTGTGTACACACGTAGAGAGACGTGTCGAGAGAGATAAGGTTCTCGGCGAGTCGCGCTCGCGAGCGCCACCACCACACGAAAGTACTCACAGCGAAGGCCGACATCGCGGTGTAGTCGAGGACCACGCGTACGTCGAGCTGCTTTACGAGTGGCGAAAAGTGAGGGGAGTGCGAAGCCGGTGCAAGTGCACGGCCTCGAGCTCAGACTGTGGTAAACGCTTGCGACACGGGGAGGATACCGCGAACGGTGCGCCGCGCGGGCGAGAGGCACGGCAGCCAGCCGGAGCGGCACGCGCTGTCACGGCGAGGCCGTCGTCGGCGCCGCAGCGCGCCCCGGGGTCGCTCCGCGAACCGAGTGGCTGTCAGAAGGCAGCACGTGTACGGAAACTGCTCGCAGTGTCACGGGTCCAACTTTTGCTGCAGTCACCAGGCAAAGGAGCGGCTCGTGGTAGCAGAGTAGGCCACGGTAGGCAGCGACCGCGGTTGCCGCGACACGCGCCACACGGTTCCCGGAAGAAGCCTCGGTCGGCACTCTGCGGCTGCGGCTGCGGCTGCGGCTGCGGCTGCGACGTGTCCGCCGCGACGCCCTCCGCGGCGACACTCGAAAGCGCCCACTTCCTGCACCCCCTCACTGACTACACTTATCCACGGTGTCATGTCTACCGACACGACAATTCGACCGTCCTTTCTACAACTACATCCTCTCGTTCCCCTACCGTGGGTCGTTTATTCCGGCCCCTTTTCAAATCAAATCCCACACGAGCTACAATTTTTCTCGTAATTTCTTTTCTAGCCTTCGAGGGCTGTTCTGTGACATAAAAGTTGTCAAATTCTCGAAAAGTTGGTACGGTACTCGGTTTCGTGTTCGTGGAAAGCTTTCGGGTTTCCAGCCGAATTGTAGCACTGAGACACTGTCACGTCATCTTTTCGAGAAGAGCTTTTCGTCAGTACTGTAAGCCAGGAATATGTATTCGTACGTGACACATTATTAGCAGACATCAGCAACGAGCACACTACTTTTAACTCTGCACTTAATTTCAGTCGGTGATTACATAAATCGTTTAGTCACTACTCGTTAACGACAGCCCGTAAACCGCGTCGGCAGCTATCAGTCGTGAAATATGAATATGAATGAATATCCTTCCGCATTCGGCGTTTTCGTAAGCGGAATAAGGGGACCGTACCCTAACCGCGAAAGGCATCCCCGTTCCGCAACTTCACCTCTCCCGCACTTCACTGTTGACAAACACCTTCCTCTGGACATTCGCCAGATGCAAATTCTTCCATCTAACTGCCACTGCGTTTGGCGTGATTCGTCGCTCCAAATTACTCGTTTCCGACCGTCCACTGTCCACTACCATTGCTCTTTACAACAGCTCGCCTCTCGCTTAGCACTGACGACAGAAATGTGTGCCTTACGAGGAAGCGCTCGACCGTTCTGCCCCATCCTCTTTAACTGTATGTGCACAGACACTGTGCTAATTCGACTGCCCGTAGTATTTGGAACTGCCGATACCGGGTGATTCTGCGCGGCCACCCTACAATGCTCGACGGCCCCTTCGACTGCTCTCAGTTTAGCTGAAGCCGTTCCCTCGCATTTGCACTTCACAATCACATCTCCAATGGCGGACGCGCGCAGCTTTAAAAAGGTCCGAGTATACCTGATGGATTTGTTACGAAGTTGAAATCCGACAACGATCAGTTGACGTCCCCAGGTCACTGGCGACTCCCGATCCACCTACTCTGCTGTCACTGCTTCTCTGTTGCCAAAACAATACTGCCAGCCTCCTTTTATATTGTCGTCACATTTGGTTGGTCAAATCTGTAACACACAGCGTTGTCCGGATACTTTTTCTTCACGTCGTGTACAGCGGGAATAATGTTTCTCTCCAGATGTTCTCGTTACGGTTAAATGAACATTAGATCTTTTGTTTGGATGTGTTATTCGTGGCTAGTGTTTATATCCACGACTCTTTGTGCCGACTATTTGCTTGTGGCATTTTCAATTATTGCCCTTCAGTTAATGATTTCATTTTGTGCATTCAGATGTTTTGCATTTACGTTTTTCTTTTACTCGCCGTTCGAGCTATTTAGAAATAATACACTTGCATATTTCTATGACAAACGTGCCTTCGAGCATTGCAGTGCAAAAAATAATTCGTACAATTTTCGTTGTTGCTATACTGAAGATGTGAGGTAGTATGTCTGACACTGGGCTTCACACGTGACACTGGACTTTTCACAGTTTTACTTTGCGACGCTTGTGAGACTTCCAACGTATGACGTTACGGCACCAAGTATTTACAGTATGTCATGTTTTCTGCGCATCTTTTTTCAGAATTCATTGATTCTTCACTTTGTACACTTTCCAACTTGAATGAAACGCTTGTATGATACAAACGTAAAAAAATACTGCAATGAACAATAGTCTGAAGGCAAAGAAAAATGATTTTTTTTAATCTTCCATTTTCTCTTACTGATGACACCATGCGCCGAGTTTTTCACAACCCTTGAAAATAAATCCACGCAGTAGTGACCTTCTTTCAACTTTGGATAGCATTTAACTTTCTGTCTACAACGTCGTTGAACAAAACGCACTAGCCTAGTTTTCCAAATATGGAGCAAGTCTGAAATTCAACATCTGGCATACACTGGCGAACATAAATTAAGAAGGCGTCACCTGGGTTTCAATGTATGTAAGAAGGAAAAAAGTTAGTTTGAAAATGGCCACTATTCTTCTTCTGACTATTTAACTACCGATTCTATCTAACACTCAAAATAATTACTGTACGTAACTTTTCACAGATCACCATCGGAGGTCGATATAGGGCGTACTGGTAAAAGTGATACCTGTAAGAATATCTGTATAACCAATACACAGTCATCAGTCCAAATATTCTGATAAAGGAAAGGCTATTAATATATTCTTTTACTTTTGTTTTCAATATTTGCGAGTTCTGTTTTCTTGCCTCACGTCTGCTAGAGACATGTTCTACGTCTACGTCTATACGCTGCAAACCATGAAGTGCGTGACAGAGGGTACGTCCCATTTTACCAGTAATCAGGGTTTCTTCCTGATGTACTCACGTGTGGAGCGCGGAAAGGCTGATTGATTGTTAAGTTCTATCTTCAAGAGTCTCCCAGTTCAGTTCCTACAGTATTTCTGTGACACTCTCCCACGGATCAAACAAACCTATGACCATTCGTTCTGCCCTTCTCTGTACACGTTCAATACCCACTGTAGTCCTATCTGGTATGGGTTCCACACACTTGAGCGCTATTTTAGAATAGTTCGCACGAGTGATTTGTAAGCAATCTCTTTTGTGGACTTACTCCAGTTCCCCAATATTCTACCAATAAAACAAAGTCTACCACCTGCTTTACCGACAATGGAACCTATGTGAGAATTCCATTTCGTATCCCTACGAAGTGTAATACCCAGGTATTTGTGTGAGTTGGCTGATTTCAATGTGACTAAAGTAGTAGGATTTTGGCCTTTCTGGCGCAATTTTGATATCAAATTGATAAGCAAATTAATTAAATGGATCCATTAATTACTTCCCCCATACCACACCCACCAGCCCCCCACCACATAAAGCCCCGCGTTTTTCTCATCCTGCATGTGGGTCCCAGCTCTCTCCCCCTCCCCAACCCATTCCCCTCCACTACATACGCTATTGGAGAGAATTACGAATTTTATCGGGAATTTCAAATTTTGGGAGGAATTTCGAATTTTTGTAGGAATTTCTTTGTTCCAGGGCTCTGCTGACGCCCCCCTCCCCGTCCCCCAACTGAGGATTAGAGGGAAATTAAAAATGGCAATGCCTTTTCTGGAACTCGAACCTTGGTCCTTCTGGACGGAAAGCCCAAGTGCACTCCCCAACACATGGAAACTGTCCAGATGCAGGAGAGGAAGGTTAGGTTAGTACTTCATTTATTTTTGTTTGGAAACTGGAGTAAACATTGGTCCTAATCATGTAATTATCGTGCAGATCAGTTCTAATTACACAACTACATGCACAGCGCTACACAAGGACTGCCTAAAATCACAATACAGCTCAAAAATTGACGATGCTATACAACTGGTGTTATCCTGCTGGCAAAAAATTTCACAATACCACTCGAAACTAGTGGCAGAAGCACTCAAACTCTACCCTTTACAACACGCTTGCTGGGATGTAAGGTATTATCTTTTTTTCTCTTTTTTGTGGGAAATATATTCAATTGGCGAGATGCTAGTGCCAGATAGAGGGGAATTTCACAACTGTATTAGCTGTAAGCATGCAGCTGAGGACTGTATCTATCGCTGTTTGACGTTACAGCTCGCTACAGGTTCCTGTTCGACAATCGTACTGCAGCCAAAACACGTTAGCACAACCGATACAAAAAGTGCAAGCTGTTCTAATTACACTTTGAAATTGTTGTGAAAAAATCAGCACTCGTAAAGACTGCACAGGTAGTGGCAGTCTCGAACTAACCAATTTGAGGGACTCTTATCCCCCTCCCCTCTACTCACAAAGTCCTGTCCTATCTTGCTGCTAGTGGTCCACAAAGAGATCCTTCAAGTGGCATTAATATACTGTCACCAGTCTGCTAAAATCATTCACAGACAGAAAAACACAAGAATAAGACGCTTCTTCCACTATGTTAAATGTATGTGTCAGAACAACAGGAATCCCTCCATCTAAAGTGACCACTCGCCATACTCACTCACCGCCTTGACACGACAGTCCATAGCAAACACAAAAGCATCCATCGACAACCAAACAATAGGAAGTAAATGGACAACCGCCCCAAGAGCAACTTTTTTACGTAAATATCTCACACCTCAGACTAGTCATGCCTCTCATTCTGTGATGGAGAACACTTTTATTGAATGTCAACACATCTCTTATAATCAAGCATCTATTACAAAAGGAACACACAATCGTGGCGATAATAAGTGTACTCTTTCCACAAAAATAAGTGCAGTCCATTTTCTTTTAGTTTTGTGAGCAAAGTCGGTATAGTTCTTACAGAGTACAACACGCATCTCATTATTTTGTGAAATCCACCAATGTGCACCACTGCCGAGTATACCCATCACCACAGAATGTCCTAGTTATTTTGAAACCATCATCAAAGAAAAGAAAAAACGAGAATTTAAATTCCAAAGACAAAGTCTCTTTGCCTTTAAATATGTCTGCTTGTGTCTGTGTATGTGCTGATGGATATGTGTGTGTGTGTGTGTGTGTGCACGAGTGTACACCTGTCCTTTTTTTCCCCCCAAGGGAAGTCTTTCCGCTCCCGGGATTGGAATGACTCCTTGACTCCTTACCCTCTCCCTTAAAACCCACTTCCTTTCGTCTTTCCCTCTCCTTCCTGAAGAAGCAACCATCGGTTGCGCAAGCTAGTAATTCTGTGTGTGTGTTTGTGTGTTTTGTTCATTGTGCCTGTCTGCCGGCGCTTTCCCGCTTGGTAAGTCTTGGAATCTTTGTTTTTAATATATTTTTCCCATGTGGAATTTCCCAAAAACCTCTCAAGGTAAAATGTCCTTGTTATGTTCTTTGCCTACATCAATTTCAATTTTAAAATTACCTTTCACAACATGTAGCCTCAATAATCCAATATATCATGACAAAGTATGAAATTTATCCAATAATAATGAAAGAGTATATTAAAAACTTCTGATCAAAGAATATCAAAAGTTCCACAGTTAAACATGCCATTGGGATTATGACCCCAAAGAGAGTAACAAGAAATCTACATCTACATCTACCTCTACATCGATACTCCGCAAGCCACCGGACGGTGTGTGGCGGTGGGTACCTTGAGTACCTCTATCGGTTCTCCCTTCTATTTCAGTCTTATATAGTTTGTGCAAAGAAGGATTGTCAGCGTCTCTTCCCCATGAGATATATGTAGGAGGGAGCAATGTACAGCTTGACTCCTCGGTGAAGGTATGTTCTCGAAACTTCAACAAAAGTCCGTACCGAGCTACTGAGCGTCTCTCCTGCAGAGTCTTCCACTGGAGTTTATCTATCATCTCCGTAACGCTTTCGCGATTACTAAATGATCCTGTAATGAAGTGTGCTGCTCTCCGTTGGACCTTCTCTATCTCTTCTATCAACCCTATCTGGTACGGGTCCCACACTGGTGAGCAGTATTCAAGCAGTGGGCGAACAATCGTACTGTAACCTACTTTCTTTGTTTTCGGATTGCATCTCCTTAGGATTCTTCCAATGAATCTCAGTCTGGCATCTGCTTTACCAACGATCAACTTTATTTGATCATTCCTTTTTAAATCACTCCTAATGCGTACTCCCAGATAATTTATGAATTAACTGCTTCCAGTTGCTGACCTGCTATATTTTAGCTAAATAATAAGGGATATTTCTTTCTATGTATTCGCAGCACATTACACTTGTCTACATTGAGATTCAATTGCCATTCCCTGCACCATGTGTCAATTTGCTGCAGATCCTCCTGCATTTCAGTACAATTTTCCATTGTTATAACCTCTCGATATACCACAGCATCATCCACGAAAAGCCTCAGTGAAGTTCCAATGTTATCCACAAGGTCATTTATGTATATTCTGAATAGCAAAGGTCTTACAACACTCCCCTGCAGCACACCTGAAATCACTCTTACTTCGGAAGACTTCTCTCCATTGAGAATGACAGCTAGGAACTCTTCAATCCAATCACACAATTGGTCTGATAGTCCATATGCTCTTACTTTGTGCATTAAATGACTGTGGGGAACTGTATTGAACACCTTGCGGAAGTCAAGAAACATGGCATCTACCTGGGAACCCGTGTCTATGGCCCTCTGAGTCTCGTGCACAAATAGGGTGAGCTGGGTTTCACATGATCGTCTTTTTTGAAACCCATTCTGATTCCTACAGAGTAGATTTCTAGTCTCCAGAAAAGTCATTATACTCGAACATAATATGTGTTCCAAAATTATACAACTGATTGATGTTAGAGATATAGGTCTATAGTCCTACATATGTGGGTTGCAGATTCCTCAACTTGCGCCATAGGGTGGTGAGGTTTCGAGTTCTGCTGGATAGGTCAGGAGTCCACTACACACAGCAGGTGGCTACACTGATAGCAGGGGTTGTGTGGTGTGGACTGGGTGGTTTTTAGGTTAGATTGCCTCGGGCAAGTACAGAAAGGGCAACAGCCTCAAAGAGTGCGGGGAAAAGTCAGGACATAGGGGGACCAAGCAGCAATCGGTATTGTAATTGTAAACTGTCGAAGGTGCATTGGTAAAGTACCAGAACTTCAAGCGCTGACAGAAAGCACCAAAGCTGAAATCATTATAGGTACAGAAATCTGGCTGAAGCCAGAGACAAATTCTGCCGAAATTTTTACGAAGGCACAGACGGTGTTTAGAAAGGATAGATTGCATGCAACCGGTGGTGGCGTGTTTGTCGCTGTTAGTAGTAGTTTATCCTGTAGTGAAGTAGAAGTGGATAGTTCCTGTGAATTATTATAGGTGGAGGCTACACTCATCAACCGAGCTAGGTTGATAATTGACTTCTTTTACCGACCTCCCGACTCACCAGCATTAGTGGCAGAACAACTGGAGAAAATCTGGAAGTTCTGGTCTCACATTAAATCAGTAAGTGGATCAAAACAGCATATCCAGACACTCTGGGATGATGATGGCATTGAAACATAGGATGACGTGCGTAAAGCTGAAATACTAAACACCTTTTTCGAAAGCTGTTTCACAGAGGAAGACCACACTGCAGTTCCTTCTCTAAATCCTCACACGAATGAAAAAATGGCTGACATCGAAATAAGTGTCCAAGGAATAGAAAAGCAACTGGTATCGCTCAACAGAGGAAAGTCCACTGGACCTGACAGGATACCAATTTGATTCTACACAGAGTACGTGAAAGAACTTGCCCCTCTTCTAACAGCTGTGTACTGCAAATCTCTAGAGGAACGGAAGGTTCCAAGTGATTGGAAAAGAGCACAGGTAGTCCCAGTCTTTAAGAAGGGTCTTTGAGCAGATGCGCAAAACTATAGACCTATATCTCTGACGTTGATCTGTTGTAGAATTTTGGAACATGTGTTTTGCTTGTGTACCATGTCTTTTCTGGAAACCCAGAATCTACTCTGTAGGAATCAACATGGATTCCGGAAACAGCAATCGTGTGAGAGCCAACTCACTTTATTTGTTCATGAGACCCAGAAAATATTAGATACAGGCTCCCAGGTAGATGCCACTTTCCTTGACTTCCGGAAGGCGTTCAATACAGTTCCGCACTGTCCCCTGATAAACGAAGTAAGATCCTACGCAATATCAGACCAGCTGTGTGGCTGGATTGAAGAGTTTTTAGCAATCAGAACACAGCATGTTGTTCTCAATGGAGAACCGCCTACAGACGTTAAAGTAACCTCTGGTGTGCCACAGAGGAGTGTTATGGGACCATTGCTTTTCACATACAAATGACCTAGTAGATAGTGTCAGAAGTTCCATGCGGCTTTTTGCGGATGATGATGTAGTATACAGAGAAGGTGCAGCATTAAAAAATTGTAGCGAAATGCAGGAAGATCTGCAGCAGATACGCACTTGGTGCAGGGAGTGGCAGCTGACCCTTAACATAGACAAATGTAATGTATTGTGAATACATAGAAAGAAGGATCCTTTATTGTATGATTATATGACAGCGGAATAAACACTGGTAGCAGTTCCTTCTGTAAAATATCTGGGAGTATGTGTGCGGAACAACTTGAAGTGGAATGATCATATAAAATTAATTGTTGTTAAGGCAGGTACCAGGTTGAGATTCATTGGGGGAGTCCTTAGAAAATGTAGTCCATCAACAAAGGAGGTGGCTTACAAAACACTCATTCGACCTATACTTGAGTATTGCTCATCTGTGTGGGATCCGTACCAGATTGGGTTGACGGAGGAGATAGAGAAGATCCAAAGAAGAGTGGCGCATTTTGTCACAGAGTTATTTGGTAAGCATGATAGTGTTACAGAGACGTTTAGCAAACTCAAGTGGGAGACTCTGCAAGGTAGGCGCTCTGCATCGGGGTGTAGCTTGCTGTCCAGGTTTTGAGAGGGTGCGTTTCTGGATGAGGTATCAAATATATTGCTTCCCCTACTTATACCTCCTGAGGAGATCACAAATGTAGAATTAGAGAGATTCGAGTGCACATGGAGGCTTTCTGGCAGTCGTTCTTCCCGTGAACTATATGCGACTGGAACAGGAAAGGAAGGTAATGACAGTGGCATGTAAAGTGCCCTCCACCACACACTGTCAGAGGGCTTGCAGAGTATGAATGTAGATGTAGATGTAGATGTAGATGTAGATGTAAATGTAGATCTGTTCGATGTCCCTTCTTGAAAATGGGGATGACCTGTGCCCTTTTCCAATTCCTTTGGAACGCTACACTCTTCTAGAGACCTACAGTACATCGCTGCAAGAAGGGGGGCACGTTCCTTTGTGTACTCTGTGTAAAATCGAACTGGTATCCCATCAGGTCCAGCGGCCTTTCCTCTTTTGAGCGATTTTAATTGTTTCTCTATCCCTCTGTCATCTATTTCGATATCTATGTATACATTAGTAATAATTAATTACCATGAATTTACCTCCTAAAACCAAAGACATATTCAATCAGTTCTTTACGTACAATACATATTACACAACACTTTTCATCACAGCTTTGAACATCTTTACTACTGCTTCCCACTAATGGCTCTATATGAGCAAGTCCCATTTATAGCAATGATTGTTCTCAGTCATTAAATTCCTTTACAGATAGTCATTGCATGTGTTTTTCTTATAATATGTCATATCTCTTGGAAGTTATTGCTTTTCATCCTATGCTGTAACAACTCAAACTCAATTATCAAATTACTAATTAAATATCTCGTCATATTTCCAAACCTCTCATCCCATCTGTCAGCTTACAATACTACAAAATCCCACATGCAGGAACTCCTCTTGAACCATTTTTTTTTTTAGTAAGCCATCAATATTGTAAGTTCTCCATCTCGATGCTGAGTACTACTTTCAACTACCCATTCATCAAATTCACCTTCTTGTCTTTCAAAGCAAAATTATACATTCTATCACAACTCATTCCTTCTGGACCCAAATGTTACTCTCAACAACAATTCTCATCTTATTCATGCTCATTTTTTTGTCACTGTATTAGTACATGGTTTCAGATCTACTGTATTTTTAAGACCAAATTTTTTCTTTGACTTTGGGTAAGCCAAATAGAATACATTTGGGTATGGTATACTCTCAAATGGACCCTTATACACACAAAAAATTTTAAATCACATTGCCGGCCGCGGTGGTCTCGCGGTTCTAGGTGCGCAGTCCGGAACCGTGCGACTGCTACGGTCGCAGGTTCGAATCCTGCCTCGGGCATGGATGTGTGTGATGTCCTTAGGTTAGTTAGGTTTAAGTAGTTCTAAGTTCTAGGGGACTGATGACCACAGCAGTTGAGTCCCATAGTGCTCAGAGCCATTTGAACCATTTAAATCACATTACTTATCTCTTTAGATTTTTCACATGTCTTCCCAAAGATTAGATCACCTACTTTAATATCAACCTTATTTATTTTCTCATCATGTCCCCTTCTCCTTTCCTCCAACTTTTTTTCTACCAATTCTTTCCTTGTTTTCTTTTTCTCATCCCAACTTAATTCCTCTCTGTGTGGAAAAGACAATTTCTCCTCAACAAAACCCAAAGATCTCTTTCCCTTCATAATCTCATAAGGAGTAAATCCAGTTACATTATGATTTACAGTATTCATTACATCCTCAATATTTTCCACAATATCTCCTCATGAATTATGGTTGTTGCTGCATTATGTACGGCACAGTCACCCATTTTACCTCATATAATGCTCTGCACGGTTTTCTGCTGGATTGTAACTTGACATATATATTACTGTTTTTCAATGGTTGGGGCCTTCCTCCCAATTCTTACTCATAAACTGTGAGCTGTTATCAGGAAGTATGGCCTTCAGTTTATCAAACTTTACAATACAGTCCTTCTCTAATTTAGTCAAAATCACTTTGCCAGTTGCTTTACACAAAGGATAGAGTGCTATAAATTTAGAGAATACTTCCAACATTACGCAGATATAAGCAAAACCTCCTTTTGTTTTCGGCAAAGGGCCATAAAAATCCACTGCTGACAATTCTATTAAGTCAAGTGGTTTGGTGCATGGGAAGTCTGCAGTTCTGATTAGTGACCTTTGCTGTTTTTCATTTGTTACATGTCTTAATACAGTTGTTTACTCTCCTCACCATGTTGTCAAAAATTCGCTCGCTTTCAATTTTTATATACACTTTTTTGCTCCTGTGTGTCCAAAACTCAAGTGAATATAATCAATTATATCAAAAGTATGTACTCACTGGGCCAAAACACCTTCCAATCCTCTGAATTTTCATTAGTTTGCCTACATAAAACCCCACCATGCACCTTGTAATATTTATCATTTTCCATATTTCATCATGATTCTGATACCTCCTCATGTACTTACAGATGTCTTCTATTTTGTTTTCTCCCAAAACTCCCTTTATATAGAACAAGTTAACATGTTCCTCACCTACTTCCTGCCTTGCTTCTCCATCTTCTCCGAATGGTAACCTTGACAGAGTGTTTGCTACTTTGTGTTGTGTGCCCTTAAAGTATTTTATTTCAAACTCAAATTGTTACTTAAACACAGTCTACCTCATGAATCATGTATGCATCAACCTAAATTTCTTATTAATATAAGAGCTCTTTCATCAGCGTAAATGACAGTTTTGTTGCCCCCAAGGCAGTCTCTGAATTTTTTGAATCCACAAATTATTGCCAGAGCTTCTCTTTCAGTCACACTGTAATTTCTTTCATACCTCATTAATGATCTGCTTGCAACTATGATCTTCCTTTTCATCATCCCCAAAATTTTGAAATAATTCAACTCCAATACCGTAACCACTAGAATCAGTGGTTCTGGGTCTGATGGTGCAAAGTCCTGTCCTCTTTCAAGGCCTCTTTAAGATGGTTAAACGCTTCTTCATATTAGGACTTATCAATTTGTTTAAGCATGGGTTGTTGAACACTTGTCCAGATACAAAATTTCTATAAAAATTACACAAACCTAGGAATGACTTCAACTGCTTCCGAGTCTCTGAAGGTGAACACTCTTTAATTGCTTTCATCGTTTCAGGGTTAACTTTAATACCGGCAGTAGACAAGATTCTATCCAAGAATATTATTTCTTTTAACCCACATTTTTTAAGCCTGAGGTCATGCCCCTTTCCTCAAAGCTTGACACACTTCATCCAACAATCTACAATGCTCTTCCCAAGACTCTGTGGCAACCAACAGATGACGCACATACACCATTATTTTGGAACTCAACTCTAATCCTAATACTTGGCTGAGGGCCCAAGTGAACACTGGTACACTAATATTTACAACAAATGGAACTACAGTGTACTGGTAACATTTCCCATTTACCAAAAAAGCAGTATATTTTCTATACTCCTTTGCGAGTGGGTCTTGTCAGTACCCAGCTGTCAGATCCCGAGACAGCTCATATTATTCATATTGTAATATTATTGCAATCTTCCTTCCATATTGTCAGGGTGATCAGGCTTTCTACTCACTATGGTATTCAACATCCTAGCATCTATGACCACTCTTACACTACCATCTTTCTTGCCAACAACTATTAATGGACTATTCTTTTTTACTTCTCTCTATAACACCACACTCTATCATCCTCTCAGTTTCTTTATGTACAGCTTCTCTCAAAGTGAATTGTATAGGAAAAGGTCTTTTTTCAAAGGTTTCAGATCTTAACTTTACCTGGCTTATCTGAAAACACTTCTCTATCCACCCATAGGACTTCTCTTAGCTCATCCTTCTGTTGCTCACTTAACCCTTCTACCTAGTCCATTTGGATCTTCAATCCTTCTACTGTTCCTCTCTCATCTTCACTACCACCACAGTCTATGTTCAATTATAAATCTCCAACATCCATTCCTATTGGCATCACTCTTATCTTCAATAGTCCTACTAAATTATTGTTATTTATCACCATACCCTCAAAATTCACCCTCATTTCCATCCCACAATTATCAAAAATGAGAAAACCATCCCCACAATTAATTTTTGCTTTGCACTCTATTAACCAATCCATACCTAAGACAATATGCACACTCAGACCAGGCACCACAAAAAAGTTGTGTACACTCCCTAGTTCAAATTCTAAAATAATCTGACACTTAACAGCTTTCCTCAGTTTACCTGTGAAACCTATTATTTTTAAGCCTATCACTGGTACATCCATTGCCTCATTACCATATTTTATATAATTATAGAATTCTTCAGCTACTGCACTAATTTCACTACCATAGTCTCCCAATTCTACAAAAGATTGCCCAGCTTCAATATCATCAACATCCTCTTCCTCACGTAATAAATCTCTTTCAATATTGCCATTCATCTCTACTACATAATCCCTCATTTACATCCTCTCCCGATTCCTTCCGAATTGCTCACAAGCTCCTCTTCATTTCGTTACAAGTAGTCACCTCCTCACTCTTACCAATGATAAATATATTTACTCTCTCCTCTTCTTTTTGCTTATACCATGGTTCATAAAATTTGCAGAAGTCTCCGCCTCAATAATTTCAGAAATTTGCCCTTTTCCTTCAACATTATCTCCCTGCAAACTACTATGTACGAGAAATTCATCTCCTTCTTCTTCCTCTTCACTATAGCTACTCTCCTCACTTTCAAAACTTTCAATTTGAATTATATTACCTTCCTTTTCTCCATATCCCTATACCCCTTCATATTCTTTAGTTCCTACATACATATGAGAAAACATTTCAATACATGAACCTTCTGATTCTACATCATTTCTACCATTAACCTCAGGTACTTTCCTTCCAATCACCAAGTTCTGACTTTCACACTTGTTATCACCATGATCAGAATTATCCATATTATCCTCATTATGGCAACTTGCAACATCAGTGGACCCAGCAACTTGACTCACCCCAGCATGGGCCTTTACTGTTGTGGGGTATCATTTTCCGCTTAAGAATTTCCCCATCTACCATGACCTCTGTTACTACCTCTAAATCTGATCAACCTCTTTCTCCTAACTCTCACATTTACATGATTCATACTGTTAATCTGCTCTCTGTCCTCCTAATACCTCTCAGAATCTCTGTTTTCATGAAATGAACAATTTGTTTGCCATCTATCCACATCCCTCACTCTATTCAGAAAATCTTTTACATTGTTGTAATGCCCTATTAGTCCACACCTCTCATTGGGAGGTAACTTCCCCATTAGCACCTCTATAGTATCCCTGTCACTCCAAGTACCATCCAAAGGTTTCAGCCTATTAATCCACCTTCCACAATATTCTCACATACTCTCTCTGTTTCTTCTATCATACTATGGAACAGTCTTAAAGGCCCCAGTAACATCATTTTGTTTTGCTTTGGACCAGTACTCACCTGTAAAAGCTACCTCAAATTCCTCAAAAGTTTCATATTTATTGGGTGCATTTGCCCCCCAATCTAAAGTCTCACCTTGTAAACAAGCACTGGCCCTTCTTAGCTTGTCTTTCTCTGGCCAGTCTACTGTGAACGGACCTTTTGAACTATTTACAAAGGACACCAGATGTACATTCCTCTTGGGATTGAACACTATATTATTAAAATTACTATTATCTCTCACATGCACCACCACAGAAAAAGCTGTCCTGTACTGTTTTTCTAGCATCCCTACCCCAATCTCAATCACAGAAGTGGCCTCTTTAATCTCTTTCACTTATAGTTTAGTTTTTCCCCTGTGTTCCTCAACAATTTGATTACAATACTCCTTTACCTCAGTCTTTCTTTGTTCACACCCTTTAGATTGGACTTAATTTTTTCTCCACCCTTTCCTCGAATTTTGTTTGTTTTTCCTTTAAACTGAATTCTGTTTCATTAAATGTCTCTTTCACATCATCGTTAAACTTTTCAAAATCTTTTCCCATGTCGAATCTGACCTCAGAAAGTCTCCTTTCCAGTCCCTCCTCAAGCTCCTTTTTAAAATCCTTCAACCTTTGTTCAAATCTCTTGTCTAGGTTTTTGAGTTCCTCCCCCATTTACTTTCAAGATTTACTAATAACTTCTACTTTTTTAGTAACAGATTCTATCTTTTTATCAGCAGCTTCTGTCCTTCCACCCATTTCTTTCACTTCTGCTAACAACTCTTCCATTCTGCTCAGCTTGCCCTTCAACACTTGGTTCCACTTTGGTCCTTTACCCCCTTTTTCCATGACAAATTCTTCTTCTTCATTTTTATCTTGGTCATCTCTCCACACCTTGAAACTAGCTACTCGTTCACCCTCTTTTATCGTCATATTGTATTTGCTGTATAGACAACACCACCAAACAAATTTCAAAACTTCGATCAGATTTCTGCAGATTCGAATAGACAGCATCCAAATAATACTGTCCTGTCATGGTCACCATATATGAAGAAAATGGTTCCTGGAGACTTACTATGAGCATGAATTTGTAATCACAAAATGTTTAAAGAAAAACAGCACGAAGTAAATTATTATTGCATAAACCCCAAGAGCCAATTTTATTTCCAGAAATTTTGAAAGCAAGCCTATGTATGAGAAGTTTCCAAATCCTGTTAAAATTCTGATAATAAAATCATATGACAGTGAAAACAGTCCTACCCCCATGAACCATAGACGTTGCCGTTGGTGGGTAGGCTTGCGTGCCTCAACGACACAGATGGCCGTACCATAGGTGCAACCACAATGGAGGGGTATCTGTTGAGAGGCCAGACAAATGTGTGGCTCCTGAAAAGGGGCAGCAGCCTTTTCAGTAGTTGCAGAGCCAACAATCTGGATGAATGACTGATCTGACCTTGTAACACTAACCAAAACGGCCTTGCTGTGCTGGTACTGTCAATGGCTGAAAGCAAGGGGAAACTACAGCCGTAATTTTTCCCGAGAGCATGCAGCTTTACTGTATGGTTAAATAATGATGGCATCCTCTTGGGCAAAATATTTCGGAGGTAAAATAGTCCCCCATTCGGATCTCTGGGCGGGGATTACTCAAGAGGACGTTATTATCAGGAGAAACAACTGGTGTTCTACGGATCGGAGTATGGAATGTCAGATCCCTTAATCGGGCAGGTAGGTTAGAAAATTTAAAAAGGGAAATGTATAGGTTAAAGTTAGATATAGTGGGAATTAGTGAAGTAGGTTTAGTAATGAATAAAAAAAATAGGAGTACGGGTAAACTACTACAAACAGCATAGTGAACACAATATTGTGGCCAAGATAGACACGAAGCCCATGCCTACTACGGTAGTTCAAGTTTATATGCCAACTGGCTCTGAAGATGATGAAGAAATTGATGAAAAGTATGATGAGATAAAAGAAATTATTCAGGTAGTGAAGGGAGATGAAAATTTAATAGTCATGGGTGACTGGAATTTGAGAGTAGGAAAAGGGAGAGAAGGAAACATAGTGGGTGAATATGTATTGGGGGAGAGAAATGAAAGAGGTTACCGACTGGTAGAATTTTGCACAGAGAATAACTTAATAATAGCTAACACTTGGTTCAAGAATCATAAAAGAAGGTTGTATATCCTGGAAATACTAAAAGTTATCAGATAGATTATAAAATGGTAAGACAGAGATTTAGGAACCAGGTTTTAAGTTGTAAGACATTTCCAGGGGCAGATGTGGACTCGGACCACAATCTATTGGTTATGAACTGTACATTAAAACTGAAGAAACTGCAAAAAGGTGGGAAATTAAGGAGATGGGAACTGGCAAACTGACTAAACCAGAGGTTGTACAGAGTTTCAGGGAGAGCATAAGAGAACAATTGACAGGTATGGGGGACAGAAATACAGTAGAAGAAGAATGGGTAGCTCTGAGGAATGAAGTAGTGAAGGCAGCAGAGGATCAAATAGGTAAAGAGACATGGCCTAGCAGAAACCCTTGGGTAACAGAAGAAATATTGAATTTAATTGATGAAAGGAGAAAATATGAGATCGATTGGAAGTGCAAAATGGCTAAGCAGGGATGGCTAGAGGACAAATGTAAGGATGTACAGGCTTATCTCACTAGGGGTAAGATAGATACTGCCTACACGAAAATTAGAGAGACCTTTGGAGAGAAGAGAACCACTTGTATGAATATCAAGACCTCACATGGAAACCCAGTTCTAAGCAAAGAAGGGAAAGCAGATAAGGTGGAAGGAGTATATAGAGGGTCTATACAAGGGCGATGTACTTGAGGACAATATTATGGAAATGGAAGAGAATGTAGATGAAGATGAAATGGGAGATATGATACTGCGTTAAGAGTTTGACAGAGCACTGAAAGATCTGAGTCAAAACAAGGACCCGGGAGTAGACAACATTCCATTAGTACTAATGACAACCTTGGGAGAGCCAGTCCTGACAAAACTCTACCATCTGGTGAGCAAGATGTATGAGACAGGCGAAATACCCTCAGACTTCAAGAAGAATATAATAATTCCAATCCCAAAGAAAGCAGGTGTTGACAGATGTGAAAATTACCAAACTATCAGTTTAATAAGTCACAGCTGCAAAATACTAACACGAATTCTTTACAGACGAATGGAAAAACTGATAGAAGCCGACCTCGGGGAAGATCAGTGTGGATTCCTTAGAAATGTTGGAGCACGTGAGGCAATACTGACCCTACGACTTATCATAGAAAATAGGTTAAGGAAAGGCAAACCTACGTTTCTAGCATTTGTAGACTTAGAGAAAACTCTTGACAATGTTGACTGGAATACTCTCTTTCAAATTGTAAAGATGGCAGGGGTAAAATACAGGGTGCAAAACACTATTTACAATTTGTACAGAAACCAGATGGCAGTTATAAGAGTCGAGGGGCATGAAAGGGAAGCAGTGGTTGGGAAGGGAGTGAGACAGGGTTGTAGCCTCTCCCCGATGTTATTCAATCTGTATATTGGGCAAGCAGTAAAGGAAACAAATGAAAAGTTCAGAGTAGGTATTAAAATCCATGGAGAAGAAATAAAAACGTTGAGGTTCGCCAATGACATTGTAATTCTGTCAGAGACAGCAAAGGACTTGGAAGAGCAGTTGAACGGAATGGACAGTGTCTTGAAAGGAGGATATAAGATGAACATCAACAAAAGCAAAACGAGGATAATGGAATGTACTCGAATTAAGTCAGGTGATGCTGAGGGAATTAGATTAGGAAATGAGACACTTAAAGTAGTAAAGGAGTTTTGCTATTTGGGGAGCAAAATAACTGATGATGGTTGAAGTAGAGAGGATATAAAGTGTAGACTGGCAATGGCAAGGAAAGCGTTTCTGAAGAAGAGAAATTTTTTAACATCGAGTATAGATTTAAGTAATCAGGAAGTCGTTTCTGAAAGTATTTGTATGGATTGTAGCCATGTATGGAAGTGAAACATGGATGATAAATAGTTTGGACAAGAAGAGAATAGAAGCTTTTGAAATGTGGTGCTACAGAAGAATGCTGCAGATCAGACGAGTAGATCACATAACTAATGAGGAGGTACTGAATAGAACTGGGGAGAAGAGGAGATTGCGGCACAACTTGAAAAGAAGAAGGGACCAGTTGGTAGGACATGTTCTGAGGCATGAAGGGATTTCAAATTTAGCATTGGAGGGCAGCGTGGAGGGTAAAAATCGTAGAGGGAGATGAATACACTAAGCAGATTCAGAAGGATGTAGGTTGCAGTAAGTACTGAGAGATGAAGAAGCTTGCACAGGATAGAGTAGCATGGTGAGCTGCATCAAACCAGTCTCAGGATTGAAGACAACAACAACAACAGTGAAAACAGTAAAATACTCTGAAGTTAATTTGATAAATAAGGACATTATACTGTAATTTTGCTTGCCAGTAACAGTTAAACTCAGATAAACTTGCATCTAAACATGAATGAACGGAAATATGATGGCATGCAAACAAAAATCATGTACTCTAATGTCTCAACTTCAACCAATGGTGAGAAAACTATTTATTTGTAATTGGTCAGTGTAAATAACTTTAATGGTGGATGCCTCAACTTACATGTCTGGTCACATTTCACAGTACAACACATAAATTCTCCTGCCTAAATACTGTATATACACATTGAAGCACACCCTTTCAAAAGACACAAACACATGCAATGACTATTACAAATACACTGAAAAGTATAAACAAATAAAATGATGATAATAACTAGTGTTAGTGGTGGGGTCAACAATCACTGAAGGTGAACAGTCTTACTTTTATTTTCTGAAGGTGATCCGTCTTACTTTTATTTACAGAGAAAAACATAAAGAGATAGTTTGATATGAAGCAGAGAGAAGTTAAATTGGTTACAACAGTGAGATTCTCAAAAGGTTGTATTGAAACTTATATGTGCTGGGTTGGCGTGATGTGGTGAAGGCAGTAGAAGCGGTTTGAAGTTGCTGATATGAATTCTATAAGTTCATCCAGTTGTATCCTTGGCATTAATATATCCTCTTTCCTTACATCCTATTTCAGCTGGAGGTGGTAATAAGTTGCATAGCATCCATTTGTCATAGGCCGGAACAATGTAACTGTTTATGCAGCACAATAAGTTCAACTGCAACTTTCACGCACAATAGACTGCACACTGCACACATCATGTTTAAATTAACAGTCCATTTGCTGTAATTTACCAATTGTAACGTTGAATAATCTGCTGTTAATATTCATGACTCACAATAGCAATGTTCCCGCAAAAATGATCACTTACGTAGCAACACATTTCACAGTTTCCACATTGGCAGTTGTTGCTTTAGCATACATTATATTTTGATGTCAAGAAAATGAGCAATATTAAATTCCCACTTTATGTAATGCAGCTCAATTCTAAACGGACAACAATACTGTCTGTTCACGAGTGCATTGTCACTGACACAAGCATCGTTCTGCAAAAACCAACAATGTTCACGCAATAAAACATCTGTTTAGAATGTCTGTCATGAAGTCAAATTTCAAACCATGTCCAACACATGAAAGTCCAATATTGATATTGCATTAAGAACACACCAATACACCCAGTGCTGCCACGTTCACACACCTTCCATGATTGACTGCCACGTTGTTCGACCCGACAACTATCAATATCTCTCTCGCTCCGCAGTTCTTACAACACTTCTGCCTATTGCTTTCCATTTCACACAATACATTTAATAAATCTATTTGAAAGATCATCAAAAAAATCTATGTCCATACATAAGGAACCTGTATAGAAAACAGCAAAGTAAACATAGTCGCACTTGAAGTTCTACACTATATAACCAAATGAAAAATATTCTACGTCATCAGAAATATATCTATGGAGTACAAGGTAGTAAAAGAAAGGGAAAAAAGGAAAAAATATTTCATTATTAGTCATGCCATCACAGTCTGTTAAGGATAACACATAAAAAGCATAGTACAACCTATTTTTGTATACTGCTCAAGTGCTGGATTAAAGAAAGGCAGTGAATCAAATCAGAGACGGGCTGCTAGAATTGTTACTGATAGCTTCACCAACACACAGGTATTAATGGAGATGTGTTGTGAACTCAAATGGGAATCCTCAGAGGGAAGCATGTGTTCTCTTTGCAAAACACTATTGAGAAAAACTAGACAAGTGGCATCTGAAGTTGAGTGCAGAGTATTTGTACTACCACTAACGTAGTTTTTCCATGAGAACAACAAATATAAGGTGTAAGAGAAATTGAGATTTGCATGGAGACTTACAGATAGTATATGCTCTCTATCTGCCAGAGGAACAGGGTGGGAAATGCACAGTAGTTGTATGAGGAACCATCTGCCATGCTCTGTACAGTGGCTTGTTACGTATGTATGCAGATATACACATGGAAAATGTTGAGTGAGTGGTGGTTGTGACTTTGTCTCCTTATTCCTCATTGTTAGGCAACAAGGAAAAATAAGTTAGGGCTGGTGACGAGCGAGTAGTGGTTGAGAACACATCAAGTTATTCACTCATTGTGAGGCACAAAAGATAGGCAGAATAGGAACAGTGGTGGATGTGAGCACTTCATCTTATTCATTCACTGTGAGGCACCAAAGGGTAGCAGGGTAGGGACAGTGGTGAGTGGTGTTTGTGAGCACTTTATATTATTCACTCACTGTGATGCTCAAAGGATAGCTGGGTAGCGGCAGTGATGAGCGAGTGGTAGTTGTGAGCACTTCACATTATTCCCTCACCGTGTGGCACCAAAGGGAAGCAGGATAAGGGCGGAGGTGAGTGAGTGGTGGTTGTGGTGGCAGTACTACTACTAATGTGGTGGTGGTGGTAGTAGTAATAGTTGTAGAAGTAGTAGTAGTAGTTGTTGTTGTTGTTCCGGTCTTGGATTTACGAAATCAGTAAGAAATTGTCGTTGCATTGCTTGTATGCAGTTTTACCTTTTATGAGGCAAAAAGAAAGGTTCTCCAACTGATAGTGAAAGGGTGTGGTTTTTGTTTGAAAAGTGGCCTTATTTATTGACACAGTCCCTTTTTTAAGTCAGTGCATCTGATCCAAAAGTTTTCCAGTGAGAGGATTTCACCACTGAATTTATTTGTGGCTGTGTGTATGTGGGAAGTCAGTTTCAAAAACACTTATTCTTCTGCAGTTGTAGCCTCTTCATGAACCCAGATAATCCCTAAACACAAATTTCTTTAGATGCCGGTATAGATGGGCACAAGGGGGCCAAATCTGGATACTAATTTCTACTTTAATTTTCTTAGTTTTCCAATAGCAAAGAATCTTTCATTATCATTATGGTGGATGATTGTCTCTTAATAGAATATTAACTGGAATTTTCCCAGCAGACAAAACTGACTTAATCCCTTTTTGTGTGGTACCATCAACATCCACTAAATGCTCTGACTGCTGTTTCATTTCTGGTAGACAGTGGAACCATATCTAATCTGAAGTGTTCATAGATGCACAAAATTAAGTTGGTGATTTTCAGAACAATTTGAAGTTTCATTTGTGCATTTGCTTTAGATCAATGTTCTACAATAGCAGCACCAATTTCTGCACAAAGCTTTATAATAGTTAATTCTTCATGTAAAACGTATCATAGTCTTTCTTCTAATATGCCTGTGGTGCCACTTTTTTTTAATTTCTGTTCATACACCATAAATTCTGCTTTTTCTCAATGCTACCACATTTTACTGCATTTTGAGATGTCTTCCATGTTGAGAATAAGTCAAAAATTGAATTTAGCTGTGCATTTAATAACTGATAAAAATTAAGACTGAACTCCACACAGTCGTCAGAAATTTGGTTTCCATTGCTGGTGAACTGTTCAAACAATATAATTTGTTTTCAGGATATTCCAAAACACACAACATGACTTCTTTACAAAGAATAAAAGTATTCAGCATGTCAATTTGACATTCAACTATTGTTATAGTGCCATAATTATCAATATAATAACAAATAAAATTTCACTGATATATCAATGCCACCCCAATTTCCAGACCAGAAATGTTCCACCTTTCCCACACCTCATCCACAGCTCATGGACTAGTGGTTAGTGACCCTGCCTCTAGATTGCAGGTTCTGAGAACTCTATAATTCAGTTGCTGTTGCTCAGTTGGCCATAGTACCAATTTGATCACCATATGCCACTGTGATCATCCTGGAGGGGCAGTTTTTGTACGTAGGTTATCGTCACTATTGGTCACACTTACGATACGGACAGTTTGATAATGGAAAGTAGTCACCATTGAGAAATGAAAAAAAAAAAGATACTTCCCAATGCAAATTATGATAGAGCTACAATTATATATGAAAGAAGTACCTGTTCCCAAAAGAAGAGATACCACTGATGACCGTGCAGCTGCTCTAGAGTTAAATGATAATTAAATCGACACCCTAGCTGCAAACTGGTGTTGATATACATCACTGGGAACATGTTGAAAATGTGTGCTCTGACCGGAACTCGAACCCGGGATCTCCTGCCTACATGGCAGACACTCTATCCAACTGAGCCACTGAGGACACAGAGGATAGTGCATCTGCAGGGACTTATCCCTTGCACGCTTCCCGTGAGATGCACATTCCCACGTCCACATCACTACATTCATAGTGTGCCCAATAGAAGTTTGCCCATCACACTCATTACTCGTGGCAGATTAATCTACCAAGTCCCATATGAGTAATGAGTGTGATGGGCAAACATCTATTAGGCACACTATGAATGTAGTGGTGTGGAAATGTTGGGAATGTGCATCTGGTGGGGAGTGTGCAAGGGATAAGTCCCTCTGCAGATGCACTATCCTCTGTGCCCTCGGTGGCTCAGATGGATAGAGTGTCTGCCATGTAAGCAGGAGATCCCAGGCTCGAGTCCCCGTCGGGGCCCACATTTTCAACATGTCCCTAATGATGTATATCAATGCCTGTTTGCAGGAAGGGTGGCGATTTAATTATCATTTTATTCTACTACTTTCATGTATAGTTAAAATATGGCTACCAGGCCATTGACCTTCATGTGTGAATGCACATGCTATGCCCCAACTCATAAGGGGCCTGGTAGATTAATCTGCCATGAGTAATAAGTGTGATGGACAAACATCTATTAGGTGCACTACGAATGTAGTGGTGTGGACATGTTGAGTATGTGTGTCTCACGGGGACTGTGCAGGGGATAAGTCCCTGCAGGTGCACTATCCTCTGTACCCTCAGTGGCTCAGATGGATAGAGCATCTGCCATGCAAGCAGGAGATCCCGGGTTTGAGTCCTGGTTGGGGCACACATTTTCAACATGTCCCCAATGATATATATCAACAGCTGTTTGCAGTTAGGGTGTCTATTTAATCATCATTCCAGAGCTATGACCATTAACTTCATTTCATTACAATTCATCTCTCACCTTCACAGATTTGAAGCAGTTTTCCCTTGATTTACTGCCCCACTATGTCAGTTAAATTATCAGACCACACTGCTTGCCGATTGTTTGTAGATATGAAGTATGTTTTGTATTTTCACATATTGTATTAGCTCAATTTGCATTTTCTTCATTGTTGTGTGTGTAAACTTGTCTGAAAAGTATTTGTACATCACTAGTGATATTGCATATTTAGCCTGTTGTCATATGTCAGAAATGTTACATGGTTTGCTACTAATGGCAATTATTTACTTTGTATGATTTGTATTAAATTTTGCTGTAAGAATGGAATAACACAAAAAAGTTTTACAAATACTGAATATTACTTTTGGTGTGCCTTATATGAGCCAATGGGCTTGCCGCAGTGGTAACAGCGATTACAATCATATCACCGAAGTTAAGCACTGTCAGGCTTGACTTGTACTTTGATGGATCACCATCCAGGTCTGCTGAGAGCTGTTGGCAAATGAGTTGCACTCAGCCCTTGACACTGGTCACAAAAACTGACACCTGCTGGGAGAGCGGTGTGCTGACCACATTCCCTCTGTATCTGCTTCTGGTGATGCCTAAGAGCTGAGGATGACATGGCAGCCAGTCAGTACCATTGAACCTTCAATGCCTGTTTGGGCAGTGTTTGTTTGTTTCTTTGTGTCTCCTATGAGTAAAACAAGGTCTTACGAGAGGTATATAGATTTCAAGGAAGCATGAACATGATGAGGACCAAGGGTGCCCCAGCACATTACCAGCTGAAGAAATCATGGGAAAATTGAAATACATGATTATGAGTTATCAGCGAACCACATTGAAAGATGTTGCTGATTATATTGACATACAAACTGTCTCACGACAATGAACTTCTTTCCCTCCTGTTGTGGTACAAAATGTGTCCAAAATTGTCGAATTTCACACAAAAATGGCGGCGAATGCAATTTGCTCACGAGTTACTATGTGAATTCAACAATAACATGGAAGTACATTGCCTGATGATAAAACAATGATTTGTGGATGTGAAATTCAAACTAAGGCTCAGTCATCCCATTGAAAGCACTCTGAATCAAAGAAATTGAAAAAGATAGGCAAATGTGGACAAATGTGAAGGTTTCAATACTTGTATTTTTCAGTAGTGTAACATGAGTTCTTGCCACAATGTAAAATGGTCATTAAGGAGTACTACATATAAGTTAATGCCATTTGCATGAAGCAATCAGGGGGAAAAGATTAGATTTTTGGCAAAACAGTTGATGGCAGTAAGGCACCTGTTCACACTTTCTTGGTTGTCTTGAATTTGTAGCCAAAAACAATACTGTAATGCTAGCCCAGTCTCCATATTCACCAGACATCATCCCAGGTCAGTTTTTTCTGTTTACAAAAATAAAGAAAACCTTACAGGGACATCATTTTACTAGCATACTTGAGATGAAGAACACATCACTAACAAAGATATGGCTATCACAAATATTGAGTTCTAAAAGTGTTTTGGTTATTGCAAAAATAGCTGGCATAAGCTTACAATAATTAATGGGGGACTAACTTGAAATTCATGGCATTGATATAAAAGAATAAATAAATCATTTCCAAAAAATAAAAATTCCTGTTATTTCTTTCAACTCAGCTCAGATGTTGGTCTCCTGTGTAGGTAAGACTGACTGTACATAGACACAGTTAGTGGTTAAAAGGTAAGGCTGCCTCACAAAGTTGGTAGTTTTCTTACTGGATCATAAACATGTGCAAGAAGCTCTGCAAATATGCACTCAAAGAGCATTTCAAAATGTTTTACACACCAATTAATGGATGCATTCAGTAATCGCAAAGTTAAAAAACTGTTGGATAATATTGCAATGAACTACTTCTATCACAACAGATGTGGTTGAGAAAAGATAACAGAATGAAACTTGCATATGCCATAATCATTTGTTTCTGAGAGAGGGAATAAAAAAAAGACTGACAACACTTACCTGGGACCACTTCTCCATTGAATTTCATCTCAACCATGTGACTTAGTGCTTCATGTGGCACAAATGATGCCAGAAAACGTTGGTTACCCAAGTTCCGGACAAAGCTGGTAACATGGCCACCATTGACTAGAATCTCCAAGTTTCCAGACCCAGCTCCAGAGCCATCAACTAAACGAAAACAAACATAAATCAAACAATGGAAAATCCAGGATGGAATGTAACAATACCAGAGAAGGAAAGTTGGTACTCACCATATAGCAGAGATGCTGAGTGGTGATAGGCACAACAAAAAGATTCACACAATTAAAGCTTTTGCCCATTAAGGCCTTTCTCAGCAGTAGACACAACACACACACACACACACACAAAATCACATAGACGCAACTTCTCAGGTTATCAGCCGAGTGGTGGCGTCGTCTTGTTGCAATGTTTCAATGAGTTTTGTACCTGTCATTTTCTGGTGAAGTCAGGGATTTCATGTTTGTCAGTGTGTTCAATAACAGATTGGTCCACTTGTTTTTTGGCCACAGTTTGTCGGTGGCCATTCATGCAGACAGACAGCTTGTTGGTTGTCATGCCTACATAGAATGCAGCACAGAGGTTGCAGCTCAGCTTGTAAACCACATGACTGGTTTCACTACTGCAGTCCGGTCACTAACATCACCTATCCCATCAAAGGCAGGGCTACCAGTGAAACCAGTCATGTGATCTACAAGCTAAGCTGCAACCACTGTGCTGTATTCGATGTAGGCATGACAACCAACAACCTGTCTGTCCGCATGAACGGCCACCGACAAACTGTGGCCAAGAAACAAGTGGACCACCCTGTAGCTAAACACACTGCCAAACACGATACCCTTCATCTCAATGCCTGCTTCACAGCCTGTGCCATATGGAGCCTTCCCATCAACACCAGCTTTTCTGAATTGCACAGGTGGGAACTTTCCCTTCAATACATCCTATGTTCCCGTAACGCTCCTGGCCTCAACCTTTGTAAGTCACAGTCCTCCCTCATCCAGCCCTTCTCCCTGTTCTCATTCCAGCACTACACAACCATAATTTCACCATCACAGTCTTTTAATTTTTTTATTTTTATTTCTCTCCTTTCTGCTACTTACCCCCTCCTTCCTCTGCACCTTCTCTCCTGACCTCCATCTAAGCTGCTACACTTGAGTGTCCGCCACTCCCACCATACTATCCCTCCCCCTCACTGCCCCAGCCTCCTCCTTACCCCCACCCAGTCACCACTCCCATCATGCACTTGTGCTGCTGTTCGCAGTGTGGTCTCAGCTCTTTGAAACTGCAGATGTGTGTGCAAGTTGTGTTTATGTGAGTGTGTGTATCTTTATTGTCCCTATCGCAACTCCGAATCTCCGCAATATGGTGAGAAGCAACCTTCATTATCTGGTATTGTTTCCTACTCATAATACTGTTACATAACAACGCAAATTGATATGAAATGGAATGGGCACATGAGGACTATGGCAGGGAAGGTGAATGATCAGCTTTAGTTTATTGGGAGAATTTTAGGAAAGTATGGTCCAGCTGCAAAGGAGGCTGCATACAGAATGGTGGTGTGACCTACTCTTGAATACTGCTTGAATGTTTCAGGTCCCTACTAGGTCAGATTGATGGAGGACATTGAAGCAATTCAGAGGCGGGCCACTAGATTTGTTATCAGTAGGTTCAGAGAAGGTGTAAGTGTTATGGAGATCCTTTGGGAATCCCCAGAGGGAAGGTGATATTCCTTTCATGGAATACTTTCGAGAAAATTTAGAGTACCAGCAGTTGAAGCTGACTGCTGAATGATTCCACTGCTGCATCACGGCATCTGAAGTCTGTAACTATTGGCTAAAACAGTTTATGACTGTCTCATAAAAAGAGTCATTGTGTCAAAACAAACTATATTTTATTCTGTTCTACAATATCGTAATATCTTATCTCATTGGACTTTTTAAGATTTCTCAATGGTAACAGGAGACAGTTTTTCTGTTACTTCTCATTCACTCACAGTACACTGATGTTGCTTCATCTGTCTTTTTAAATTTTTTTTTTTATTTACTAGAATATTAATCATGCACTAAAGAGACTACATTCCTAAGGTTTGTGTAGTCACTACACCAGGGTACTAACATCTTGATCTTCTTGTTGATGGAATGCAAGCAGTATCTTTCAAATCTTCATTTGCATGCATTAATTGAACTGTGTGATCTTAATAAGAAATGTCTTTACTCAAAAATCAATCACATCTGTTATCTACTGGCTCTTTTTTTTACATATTTTGAAGTGGAAATCTTGCATCTGCTACTCATTTATATTATTCCCTACAGGAACAAAGGACCACACAATAAAATCTATAGTTTTACCTTGTTTAATCATTAGTTAACAAGGAAGTAGTAAACAGATTTATTCAAATTACTGGCAGCAAGTGTTATAAAACAGAGCTACAGAATAAAGGAAAGTAAGCATTTTCCTAGCAGTGATTCAATTTTTCTTTGTGATTTTCTAAGCTCACTGAGTTACTGTCTTCTCTTTAGTGTGCATGGTCATGTGAGTTCTGTACCGATGATAAGGCTATACTGGAAAGAGCTCAGAATTAACACTTTATGCCTTTGCAAGCAGTTTAATGCATACTAGATCATTTGTTTCACTTTGCAGTGTAGAATGCACTACAGTGAATTTCTGAACTGTTTAAAGACTTGCAATTTTCTAAGACTGGGACCCAGATCATGTTTTACAACAGTTGAACTGATCAGCTCTAGTGCCTGATGCTTTATAGCATACCTAAAAATAAATCTGCGTGCATTCATGCAGTTCCTTTCACACTTACTTTCAAATTCCACAGGCTGTCCAACGACTCCATTTGGTATTCTGCCAACCTGAATAGCTCGTGCATTGTAGGCATGTGTCCTAAAATAAAAAAAGTCTTTATACAGTTTTTTAACAGACATATGAAAATAAATCAGTAAATGCATTGGGACTGATGGAATAGAAAGTGGTCTACATTCTTACCTGAATGGTGATCCAACAACTCTCGAATCTTTTACTCGTATATCAATAACATGTTCCCCTATTTCAGTTGGTGTAAAATCAACAGTCAAATGACTGCCACTCCTAAACAACTTAACTGGAATACTATGTCTTGAAGGTGCTGAAACAGAAATGGTTAGTAATTCACTAAATATATGGACTTAATATTTCAATGGAACTCTGTACAGAGTTGTGCTTTTGGAATTCTAATAACATTTTTTGATAATGGAAATTCCAGGATTCAAACAACAAACAAAAATGAACAAACACAGATTACTGATTGGGGATGGAGGGGGTGCACACAAATAATACCTCAAAAATTTATACTCTGTTTCCCTCTGCATGTATACGCACAATTATTTGAGGCATGTGTGTTTTTGTGTTGGTATATATGAATAGGCCCACTTAAGACAAGAAAACAAGAAAAAGAATGAAAGCTGGTGCAATTTTCAGAGGTGTTACAGGTGTTTACATGCAGCCATAAATCATATGCAGGTAACTGTCTGCCTTCCATCTTTACTGTTTGTAATTACATCCTTGAAATTGTTACATTTTTTGATAAATCTTAAAAAAACTTAAACGTGTTTTAGCTGCACTTACATTTCTTAAACGTATATTATGAAATATACTTTTGTGTCTCTATACAAATGCAGTCTCAGTCTTCTTAGTTTGTGGAATTCATATTGTTGTAGGTTTGTAAATGCTTTGTGGCTGAAGGACATTACTGAGAGCAAAATGTGCAGTCAATATTTTGCTTCACCTGTATACATTTACAAGAAAGTACACCAGATGCACTGTTAGTCATTAAAGACAGAACTCATTGTCAAAAGTTCAGATTAAATATTTGGTTGCTGTATCTTTGCACATGAATTTTTCATTCTTCAATCTTATTGTCATATACATCATAAAAGTTTTCTTTTGTTGAAGATTTGTTAACTAGGATAATTTGAAATCCTTGTTTGAAGGATGTTCCAGGCTTTAGTAAAAAGTGTGTTCCACAAGAGCTAATGGGACTCGCTCTGATTTATTTGCAGTGAGAAATACATAAATGATTTTCCTCAGAAACAGCACAAAGTAACTTGAGTCTATATTCCAAAGTCAACTTCAGTCCCTCCTATATCAAACTCATGTCTACAACAAACAGAGTCAATGTTAGAAGCACCTAAGCCAGACCAATAGCATACTCATTGCACACTCCACAGATCACATCACAACAGATACATATTTACTGCGTGCCTTATATGCCAGATTCTGGTACAATCTCATCGAAGAGCACTCTTCATGAGCAGTGCCCTCTGGGTAGTGGTGCTACAGGGACCAACAGTAATGTTGCACCAGCTATTTGGTTTCAATGCTGACATCTGGTGGTGCCACTACACAGCCAGAAAAATAGATCAATATCCACGTAACAGAGTACTTGACTGCAACAGTGTAATAAAGAATATAATTCTGTATATTGTTGTTGTGGTCTTCAATCCTGAGACTGGTTTAATGCAGCTCTCCATGCTACTCTATCCTGTGCACTTAAGCTTCTTCATCTCCCAGTACCTACTGCGGTCTACATCCTTCTGAATCTGCCTAGTGTATTCATCTCTTGGTCTCCCTATACGATTTTTACCCTCCATGCTTCCCTCCAATACTAAGCTGGTGATCCCTCAATGTCTCATAACATGTGCTACCAACCGATCCCTTCTTCTAGTCACGTTGTGCCACAAGCTCCTCTTCTCCCCAATTCTATTCAATACCTCCTCATTAGTTATGTGTTCTACCCATCTAATCTTCAGCATTCTTCTGTAGCACCACATTTCAAAAGCTTCTATTCTCTTCTTGTCTAAGCTATTTATCGTCCACGCTTCACTTCCATACATGGCTACACTCCATACAAATACTTTCAGAAATGACTTCCTGACATTTAAATCTATACTCGAAGTTAACAAATTTTTCTTCTTCAGAAACACTTTCCTTGCCATTGCCAGTCTACATTTTATATCCTCTGTACCTTGACCATCATCAGTTATTTTGCTCCCCAAATAGCAAAACTCCTTTACTACTTCAAGTGTCTCATTTCCTAATCTAATTCCCTCAGCATCACCTGACTTAATTAGACTACATTCCATTATCCTCGTTTTGCTTTTGCTGATGTTCATATTATACCCTCCTTTCAAGAGACTGTCCATTCTGTTCAACTGCTCTTCCATGTCCTTTGCTGTCTCTGACAGAATTACAATGTCATCGGCAAACCTCAAAGTTTTTATTTCTTCTCCGTGGATTTTAATACCTACTCCGAACTTTTATTTTGTTTCCTTTATTGCTTGCTCAATATACAGATTGAATAACATTGGGGATAGGCTACAACCCTGTCTCTCTCCCTTCCCAACTACTGCTTCCATTTCATACCCCTCGGCTCTTATAACTGCCATCTGGTTTCTGTACAAATTGTAAATAGCCTTTCGCTCTCTGTATTTTCCCCTGCCACCTTCAGAATTTGAAAGAGAGTATTCCAGTCAACATTGACAAAGCTTTCTCTAAGTCTACAAATGCTAGAAACGTAGGTTTGCCTTTCCTTAACCTATTTTCTAAGATAAGTCGTAGGGTCAGTATTGCCTCACGTGCTCCAACATTTCTAAGGAATCCACACTGATCTTCCCCAAGGTCGGCTTCTATCAGTTTTTCCATTCGTCTGTAAAGAATTCGTGTCAGTATTTTGCAGCTGTGACTTATTAAACTGATAGTTTGGTTATTTTCACATCTGTCAACACCTGCTTTCTTTGGGATTGGAATTATTATATTCTTCTTGAAGTCTGAGGGTATTTCGCCTGTCTCATACATCTTGCTCACCAGATGGTAGAGTTTTGTCAGGACTGGCTCTCCCAGGGTTGTCATTAGTACTAATGGAATGTTGTCTACTCCCGGGGCCTTGTTTCGACTCAGGTCTTTCAGTGCTCTGTCAAACTCTTCAAGCAGTATTGTATCTCCCATTTCATCTTCATCTACATCCTCTTCCATTTCCATAATATTGTCCTCAAGTACATCACCCCTGTATAGGCCCTCTATATACTCCTTCCACCTTTCTGCTTTCCCTTCTTTGCTTAGAACTGGGTTTCCATCCGAGCTCTTGATATTCATACAAGTGGTTCTCTTCTCTCCAAAGGTCTCTCTAATTTTCGTGTAGGCAGTATCTATCTTACCCCTAGTGAGATAAGCCTCTACATACTTACATTTGTCCTCTAGCCATCCCTGCTTAGCCATTTTGCACTTCCTGTCAGTATCATTTCTGAGATGTTTGTATTCCTTTTTGCCTGCTTCATTTACTGCATTTTTATATTTTCTCCTTTTATCAATTAAATTCAGTATTTCTCTTGTTACCCAAAGGTTTCTACTAGCCCTCCTCTTTTTACCTATTAAGATGGCTCTAATAGGAAAGTGTAGTGACGCTTCTCTCATGTTAAAAAGGCAAAAAATGAACAGTTCTTCGTGTAGTGAATGTAAAAAGCGTGTTATGAAGGGTATTTTGTGTATCAAATGCAACTTCTGGTTACACGAAAAGTGCGCAAAAGTAAATCTAAAGTTCGTCAGCGATGATTTTCCTTGGACATGTCATGGTTGTTTACGTGACGAAACAGCCGATCTTGTAAGTGCAGTTAATACAAAAAACGAAATTATAAAGTTACTACAAAGTGACATTGAAGCATTAAAAACCGAACTTTCGACCATCAAGAAAGAAAATGATACATTAATACTAGAAAAGAAGTCCTGTGTGTGTAAAAGCCATCAAACGGAAAAGCAAGAAGATCGCAAAAATATGAATGACCAATCATACTTTAAAAACATTTCAAGTGTTCCCTTTGATGTCTCGGTAAACTCAGTAAGCCAGAAACCAGAAGATAAATATAATTGGAAGGTGGTGACATACATCAAAAGGAAATACAAGGTGACAGATACGCAACAAAAGGAAAATGACTTTTTAATAATTGGCGATTCGCTGCTGAAGAATATCGCTGTCCCCAATTGAAGATCGACGTACGACCTGGTATTAGAACGCATCAACTTGGTAAACATTTCAAAAATATGGTAAATGCAAGACAAGATACTACAGAACCAGATTCTGAAACCAGACATAACTATAATGGGGTGTTTATACATGTTGAAACGAATTCGTTAAGGAGCAGCAGTGAAGAAGAAATGGCAAGCGAAACAAGAAACATGATCCATTCTGCAAGAAATATGTATGCAGCATATCGTCTGATACTTAGCGGAATCATAAACAGAAGGTTGGTGAGTGAAAAATATATCGTCAAAGTAAACTGTGCTCTTAAAGACCAATGTGATCGTCTTGGGGCAATTTTTACAGACCCAAACAAATTCCTATGTGAAAACTCATTAGCAAAAGATGGCTTGCATTTAAATAGACTGGGGTCTGTAACGTTCAGCAGAATGTTTGCAGATGTCTGCAAAATCATTAGATGCAAGGGAAACTAATATGGCCTGAAGGGGGTGAAAAATCGTACACTCCAGCTGGAAAAGAAAAATATAAGCACCATACAAAAAAAGATGATACTAAAGTATTTGCCCCAGAATACAGCTCACAACATGTAAACCAACAAAAGAAAAATTACATAAAAGTGCTTCATCAAAATATTCAATACTTTGGTAACAAAAAATTAGAAGCAGAAGTACTCCTGAGTGGAGTAAGACCAGACGTATTATATATAAGTGAACATGGACTAACTGAAAGTAAAATTCATAATGTGGCAATAAAGGACTACAAACTAGCTAGGTACTTCTGCACATCTAAATATATTTGTATATATATATTAAAACAGGTACTCTATCAAAGCATGTAAACAGTGAAGCTGCTACGTTTCCCATAGCTAGAGAAAAAGACTTTGAAGTGACTGGTATAGTGGCAGAGGATTTTAGAGTGTTTTGTGTGTACAGGTCACCATCTGGCAATATTAGCATCTTTCTAAAAAAAAATGCTAGCTTATTGAGAATGAACATGAAGAGAAATCTTATTATATGTGGAGACTTCAACATTGACATGGGAAAAGACACAAAAATAAGACAGGATTTTGAAGAATTGTTAATACAGCATAACATGAAAGTGACAATAATTGCACCAACAAGAGTGACTTCACAAAGTGAGACAATTATTGACAACATAATTACTAATATGTGTAACTATGAGTCACATGTAGTTCAGACAGAAATATCTGATCATCATGGACAACTAATCAGCTTTTGCAGAAGTAATGACTCTGTATCAGAACCAAAACAAACAACCAAAGAAACTAGGATCATCAGTGAACAAAATATCAACATCTTTAGAACAATGTTAAGTAAGGAAACCTGGAGTGAAACCCTACAGGCCCAGAGTGTAAATGAAAAATATGATGCATTTATCTCAACAATTAAGTACCATTTTAATGTAGCATTTCCCAAAGTAAAGAGACAAGAAAGGCAGCAAGATCAAACACAGTGGATTACCAGTGAAATACTAGAACAGCGAAGGAAGCTTCAGGACGTGAGATGGATGGGCGAAACTGAAAACTAAAAAATGTTAAAAAAGAAGTATAGAAAAACAATAAAAGAAGTGAAAGCAAGAGCAATTGACACCACTATAGCGAAGTTTAAAAAAAAAAAAAAAAAAAAAAAAAAAAAAAAAAAAAAAAAAAAAAAAAAAAAGCAAAGGCAACTTGGAATGCAACCAATGCTGAAAGAAAGGAGAAAGATGGGTCAAACAAAGAAGAAGGTATTAGGTCAATTAAAATAGACAACACAGTGGTCACAGATGGTATGGAAATAGCAAACATACTGAATAATAACTATATCAGTGTAGTAGAAAACCTAAAATTGGAGAGAAATAGTCAAAAACAGAAGGATATTAAGGTACCAAAAAGATCATGCAATACTATGTTCTTAAGACCAGTCACAGAAGATGAATTACGGAAAATTATACAGAAACTGAAGTCCAAGAAATCAGCTGGTGATGATGAAATATCAAATCATGTAATAAAGCTGGTATGTGAGGAGATAATAACACCACTGAAGAACATAGCAAACTGTTCTTTCAGAGATGCAATTTTTCCAGAAAAACTGAAGACAACAAAGGTAGTGCCAATGTACAAGAAAGGGTGTAGGGATGATCCCAACAACTACAGACCAGTTTCACTGATATCAGGTTTCTCAAAAATCCTAGAAATGCTTATGTATACCAGATTAGTTAACTATTTGGACAAACATAACATTCTCATGCCCTCACAACATGGTTTTAGAAAGGGTAAATCTACAGAATCAGCAATTGTCAGTCTAACAGAATACATTTTACAGTCCATGGATGAGAAAAAGGTTGTCTCTGCAATGTTTCTGGATCTTTCAAAGGCATTTAACACCATTGACCATGAAATGCTGATACAAAAATTAAGCAACTATGGCATTCGGGGGCAACCAGGTGAATGGATAAAATCATACTTGTGCAACCGCAAGCAGTATGTATCATTAGAAAACTCGTACCAATCAGAAACCAAATCTGTCAAATATGGAGTGCCGTAGGGTTCGGTAATGGGGCCATTGTTATTTTATGTATTTGTTAATGATATAGGTGTTGAGGAGGAAGAAAACAAAATATTGTGCTGATGACATGACAATACTAAATAGTGACCAAAATATGGAACAGCTTGAGAGAAGAGCATACATATCTGCAAATGTCACAGCTCAATGGCTGTTGGAAATGAACTGGTTATAAATCTAAAAAAGACTGTGTATGCAGTGTTTAAAAACAAGGAAAAGGCTGTAGACATGGATTTAGAGGTTGATGGAACAAGGTTGGAAGAAGTAGAATCTGCTAGATTCTTAGGTATTCTTGTGGATAATGAACTGAAATGGAAAAAACATATTAATAATGTCTATAAGAAACTGAGCTCTGTCATATTCTTAATGATGCAGCTATCACAGTATTCAGACAAGAACCTTCTGCGTACAGTGTATCATGGACTTTTCGAACCATACTTACAGTATGGAGTGACTGTGTGGGGAAACTCAAACAAACAAGAGACAAAACGAGTGTTCACATTACAAAAAAAGGCTATTAGGACCATTTTAAGAAGAAAGACCTCTGAAACGTGCAGAAACTGTTTGAATAATTTAAATATCTTAACTTTTTCATCGTTGTATATATACAAAACAATAATGTACATCACAAAAGGTAGTGAGGACTGAATTACAAATGCTAGTGTACACACCCACAATACAAGAAAGAAGAATGAAGTACGGAGCGCACCCCACCGACTGGCAATGCTAGAAAAAGGACACCAGTACTTTGGTATCAGACTACTAAGAAGTCTGCCCAAAACCCTGCAAGACAGTGTACTTCACAATGACTTTCCAAAGAAAATAAAGACTGTCTCATTGAAAAAGAGTTTTACAGTGTTGCAGAATACTTATGCCATTAAATTTGTATATATTGTTACTCATTATCAGTAATGTAAAAATGTAAGCTAAAGGTGTAGAAAAATAAGTGATAAGGAATGTTAACACTTTGACATGTCCTATATTACAGGTACATTTACTGTACACAATGTAATCTTACAGGATCAAATAAAATTCAATCCAATTCAATTCAATCCTCTGCTGCCTCCACTATTTCATCCCTCAAAGCATGTAAGTACGTAAAAATCAAAAAGTAAGTACAGGATACAGTCTGGCTGTTCATTTGGCATAAAATTTTTATTCCGCGCTACTGGCAAGCTTAGACCCTTGGTCATCAACAAATGCACCAACAATAACTGACAAAGGTCACTTGTGGTTTTTGCCATGGTGTCAGACCAATCTGAGTTGTTGAGGCTGTGTTGGCCCTGTGAATGGCCATGGATCAAAACATATCAGCAGTGCAGAGTAATGGATTTATTCCAACTGAACAGCAAGAGTAGAAATGGTTTTGTCTTTCATGGAATTTATTGAGGCTGTGATGGCAACTAGAAGGAATTAACTGAAATATGGGGGCTGCACTGAACATTTTAATAGGCTATGTGAGATCTACAAATGCAGATCACATTGTGACGATGCAAGCTGAGATATTTTTACTTCCCCCCTTGTTTTGCCATCTGCCTAATTAAAATTCATTTTTTTCAATTTTAACTAATTACCATTAACATAAGTGAGTATAATCTGCATTTTCATAAAATGGCCCTCAGTTTTAAAGAATATAACACCAGATCTAATTTTGTGTTTAGTTTTGACTGTTCCTAGTTAGTACCTTTTGTTATAGGGTGGGATCATTAATTGTTTTGTAACTTAAATTCTATTTCTGAATTATAAACAAATATAAATTCTGTACTAATTATAAACATTTTGAAAAACTACTAATAGCATTCTATAAGTACTTATTTGGCTCTCTATGAAAACATGTTAGCAAAGCTAGCTCTTAATTAATTCCAAAGTAACTACCTGTTTTGCCAAAAGTATTGTTTGCATAACTTAAACAAATAATTTGGCCTAACCCTTTTAGTACCCATTATTGTGCTGATATATAGAGGCCTGATTTTTGGTCCTGAGACAATCAGTCCACAGCCGAGTTTCAGACAAGAAACCTTTCTTTGTTAAAACAATAACAAAGCATCAACTTAACTGTGAAATAAGTGTAACACAGTTAGGCTGTGCATTGAAACAATGACAGTGCCTGTTCAATACATACTGTTTTATTCTGCAAGAACTGTGAACTATGTGGTTAGGTTTTTTATTGCTCATAGATATTCAACAGTAAAATATTGTAGCAGTATGCTGATGTATGCCTGCAAACTATTAATGAGGCTTATCAAAAGTTGCCAACGGTTAACTGGCCATATAACTGTATTACTGGGGGAAGGGGGGTGTGAACAGTGAAAGTAAAGAACTGTGAAATGCGAGTGTGCACCTGTTGGCTACATCAATTGAAGTAGTCAGTGTTGAACTCCCCCTCCCCCCCCCCCCCCTCCCACCCACTTTTCAGCCACTATAGCAATGAAGTACATCGCCACTGAGGACAATCAATGAAGAAATAAAGCAGGCGAATGTCACAATGTATGTAGGTCATGAAAAGCAGCTAACTAATAACTTGTACCTTGAGAAACTGTTATCTTTTTTGCCTCCATATTCTGTGCTTAGCTTTACTGCTACGATTCTGCTCATGTTTGATCCATGTGCTCTCCATTAGGGTGATAACATTCCACATTACATAGGGGTACCATTTACGTGTTGAAATTGCAGTTTTCCTTTTAAAATTTTATGATTCACATTATCAATGTTCATGTAAAAGTCCCTGAGAGTACCAAAAGGATAAGTTTTGTTACTTAATTCTGCTGAAAAAACATTACTAGGCCTCTTATTTGGTTTTCACTGGAAGGAAACCTTCACTGATGTTGGAAGTCTTCCATCATAGATGTTTCCATTATAGGCAAAAAGCCTGTAGCGAGATGGTCCTGTAGTTAGATGTAATCAACTAATCTTTGTTTCTACAGATTCACTTTGATTGAAGACCAACATCTTGCGTGACATCATTGTGATTCAGGTCATCATGCTAATGACTAAACAAAGAGTGTTTCTCATGGAGCATGTGTTCTGCAATGGAGACAAGTTTACCTCAGCAGTAGAAGCTGCATTTGCAGCAAAGTTCCCATGAGTGAAGTTGCCTACCCGCAATGCAATACAGAACCTTGCCACCAAGTTTTGAAAGACTGGAAGTGTTCATAATGCTCCAAAATCAGACAGGCCATCCACATCCAAAGAGAATGTGGCAGAGGTGCAAGATATGGTTCTGCAAAGTCCAAAAAAATTGGTTAGATGACTAGCTCAGCAGGCCCACATGTCCATACGTTCAGCTCACAAGATTCTGCAGAAATCTCTGTACATGTTTCCATATAAGATGTAAGTTGTATATAAAATGAGAGACACAATCACCTACTGCACGTGAACTTTTACAACTGGTTTCTGTCCTTCCTGCATGACAATGGTGAGGGGATTCTTGACACAATGTTTTTCATGGCTGCGGCATGGTTTCACATCTCTGGTTATGTGAGTAGTCAGAATAGTCATGTATGGACTAGAGAGAATCCACATGAATTTAAGGTGTCCACACTTAATGATGAAAAGCTTGATATTTGCTGTGCAGTGACTCGTAAACACATCATTTGGCCAATCTTCTTTCACAACACCATAAATACAGAATGGTACTGTACCTGTTTTGCAGAGCCCTTCCTAGGTGCAATGAATGAGAACAAAATTGAGACTGCCTGGTAACAAGAGAATGGGGCAATTGTGCATGCTGCCCACAAGGCGAAGAACTTTATAAAATACATCTCTGATGACCACATCATCTCTCGAAGACTCTGGCTTCCATGTTCACCCAACTTGGCAACACTGGATTACTTTCTATGGAGTACGTTGAAGGGAAATGTCTATGAAGGCAATCTGCACACCATACAAGAGCTCCAAGGTGCACTGACTTGCCACATTGGATGCAGAAACGTGAGTAACTGTGTCATCAAGTTCAAGGGGATCACTTCACTTCCAGAATCTCTTATAACTTCTGTGACTTTAATACAGCAAGTTATGAACTGCATAGTTACTTATTGAGCACCCTCCAGTTGGCTCTTAATAAATAATACACTCCTGGAAATTGAAATAAGAACACCGTGAATTCATTGTCCCAGGAAGGGGAAACTTTATTGACACATTCCTGGGGTCAGATACATCACATGATCACACTGACTGAACCACAGGCACATAGACACAGGCAACAGAGCATGCACAATGCCGGCAGTAGTACAGTGTATATCCACCTTTCGCAGCAATGCAGGCTGCTACTCTCCCATGGAGACGATCGTAGAGATGCTGGATGTAGTCCTGTGGAACGGCTTGCCATGCCATTTCCACCTGGCGCCTCAGTTGAACCAGCGTTCGTGCTCGACGTGCAGACCGCGTGAGACGACGCTTCATCCAGTCCCAAACATGCTCAATGGGGGACAGATCCGGAGATCTTGCTGGCCAGGGTAGTTGACTTACACCTTCTAGAGCACGTTGGGTGGCACGGGATACATGCGGATGTGCATTGTCCTGTTGGAACAGCAAGTTCCCTTGCCGGTCTAGGAATGGTAGAATGATGGGTTCGATGACGGTTTGGATGTACCGTGCACTATTCAGTGTCCCCTCGACGATCACCAGAGGTGTACGGCCAGTGTAGGAGATCGCTCCCCACACCATGATGCCGGGTGTTGGCCCTGTGTGCCTCGGTCGTATGCAGTCCAGATTGTGGCGCTCACCTGCACGGCGCCAAACACGCATATGACCATCATTGGCACCAAGGCAGAAGCGACTCTCATTGCTGAAGACGACACGTCTCCATTCGTCCCTCCATTCACGCCTGTCGCGACACCACTGGAGGCAGGCTGCACGATGTTGGGGCGTGAGTGGAAGACGGCCTAATGGTGTGCGGGACCGTAGCCCAGCTTCATGGAGGCAGTTGCGAATGGTCCTCACCAATCCCCCAGGAGCAACAGTGTCCCTAATTTGCTGGGAAGTGGCGATGCGGTCCCCTACGGCACTGCGTAGGATCCTACGGTCTTGGCGTGCATCCGTGCATCGCTGCGGTTCGTTCCCAGGTCGACAGGCACGTGCACCTTCCGCCGACCACTGGCGACAACATCGATGTACTGTGGAGACCTCACACCCCACGTGTTGAGCAATTCGGCGGTTCGTCCACCCGGCCTCCCGCATGCCCACTATACGCCCTTGCTCAAAGTCCGTCAACTGCACATACGGTTCACGTCCACGCTGTCGCGGCATGCTACCAGTGTTAAAGACTGCGATGGAGCTCCGTATGCCACGGCAAACTGGCTGACACTGACGGCGGCGGTGCACAAATGCTGCGCAGCTAGCGCCATTCGACAGCCAACACCGCGGTTCCTGGTGTGTCCTGTGCCGTGCGTGTGATCATTGCTTGTACAGCCCTCTCACAGTGTCCGGAGCAAGTATGGTGGGTCTGACACACCGGTGTCAATGTGTTCTTTTTTCCATTTATAGGAGTGTTTCATTAGCTCCATATGTCCACAATCACTATTATTTGATAACTGCTTGATAAAACTGGAAATATTTCACACTAGCCACCCATGGTTGATGACTTGAAGAGCTGATGTTTTGGTAGTAGCTGTGTCAAACTCAACAATATTTACTCCTCTCTTTCGGTATCAATTTCCATAATGAAATTATTGTGGAAACTCTGGCTGGATGGATAGTTTTGACCAGACTGAACACTTGTGACAATAAATGGTGCTAGTTGCATATTACCAGAAGACCATTCCAACTGCAACCTGTGTGTGCGAGGAACTCTTCAAACCATCACACACTGATGTGTGGCTGGCTTTGCCACCTCTCCCTCTTCCCTTTCAATGCAACCTGCCTATCCCATCTTCTGAGCAATACACTGAAACCTCTGTATTTAAGTTCAAAGATTCAGATTGGTTTCTTTTACTGTACCATTCAAACAGAAACATTCTTAACATTAGTGCCAGGATGATAGACATATCATTGCCATTGCCAAGACTGTAGTTCCCACTGCTAGGGCCCACTGCTAGGGTGTGGCTTGACAATACATCCATAACACATAATTACTGAACAAGTTAATTTGAAACTCACTGTATGGCAAATAATCCGGAGATACAAACAAGTGACTTGAAAATATGCACGTATTCATGCCTATAGGCACCAATATATATGTGGACAAGGAAAAAAATTCCTGCGTTTTTCCTGGGTGAAAATACACTTTTTCCATGTCAAGTGACAGTATACTTGCCCTCAGAACTATAAAACGTATCATTCTGTTGCATGGTTAAGGTTTTGTGTACTTGCATAGATCTTCACGGCACTTTAGAAAACAAAACTTCTCCTCCCCCTCCCTCCCCCGTCAAAAAATGCCCATTTAGGAAAGATCGTTGACATGCAGCAATATGTACACTGCATATTTTCGTATTATGGTTTAAATTAATATACACAGTGTAGCTACAAGAAAAGCTAAGCTTTCACATGTAATATTAGTCTTTGTTTGCATGTAGTACACTTTAATATACATCACACAAATGTGCCAGTAAAATTTCAAATGATGACATAAATGTCTGGTCTTCTGGGCTTGAAATTCTTCTGACATAAGTGGCTGGCCCTCAACATGTTGAGCTTTAAATGAGAATCAAATGCTCTGTAATTTAAGAAATTCAAAACACATTTGCACACATAACATAATTCATCTTTCATAAAATGAAATTTAATTTGAAAGCAATGCATTTCAACCACCATTTACAATATTTTTCTGCTACCATTAGAATTTGCATTAGCAGTTATCAGAGAGCACTAGAAACTAGCATAAGTGCATGTGCGCACTAGGGTGCTGACATGTTTGTACCTACATAGCATTAAAAGACCTTACATTATTTGATAAACAAAACAGGATACTCCAAGAGCATTGGAATTTCGTAAACCACACTAAAATGCATAATTTGGCTGAAAGTGCTCATTCTATGTCCAGATTTACAAAGAAGCAGGCTCCAACCTGATATTATGCTTCTCAGTGTGGTTTTTGGTGTGCAAATTTTCTTGGAGTACCAGTGCTGTATTATCGCATGTTTGGTTCTTTATTATGGCATAACATCATACCTCCCAGAAGATAATAACAGGCACTTGCACAGAAGTCCACGTAAGTTTGTTTGGACTCAAAACTGTCATGATCAAGGAGCTTCACTTCACTTGACATGTGAATCCTGTGATCTCTTGGTACAAACAATAGGCTTTGAACAGTCAGAATAACCTACAAAAGTCCATTCCTTGCCTTTAAGATTGAACCTTCTTTTGTCTGGTGAGTTATCCAGATCAGATAGGTCAGGTTCGCTCTTCAGCCACTTCTCATGCAGAACTCCATCAGACAGTCCTGCAGATCTAGTTGGCTGAGTTGATTGTTTAGGCCCAAAATGATGGCAGTAGTCCTGACTCAAGCAGCATGCAACATGCCATTTCAGCTAATGAATGATTCTTTCATTTGGTGACATCATTCTGCTGCATTGTGTGTAGAACCATTAGACATCACTACATTCTGAGGATGGAGTCCATTCTTTTATTGCAGTACTCTGTAATGCTGTCTAACTGAAAGAATTTAATTTTATGTCTAATTTCAACTATGTTTTTAAATTCAGCAAATTTGTCTACAACTTCTCCTTTATTTCAAAGGAAATAGACTTGAAACCAACTGCTATGGTCATTTATAAAGGTCACAATAAATTTTGCATAACACTTAGATGTTTCTCTCATTGGCCCACACGCATCAGAGTGGATTAACTCCAGAAGTTCGTTTGAGTTCCCTTCTCATTTGGTGAAGTAACTTGACATGAGTTTTCCATTAAGATGTATAAGGCATTTAATGAGAATAACGTCACTGAATTTTAACTTGTCATATGCTCATTTTTGACCATTCTGATCATATCTCATGAGTTCAGGTGGAATAATAGAGCATGTCAGATTCACATATCACTTTTCATAAGTTTCAACTTGACAATGGCGAATTCCTTTGGACTATTTTCTGGTAAATAACACACATTACCCACCCTATCTGCAAGCACTTTGATTTTGCTGTTAGTATGTCCTATAATTTCATGAGGTTTCTCAAATGTCTCTCTGTAGTTGCTGTCCACACCCCTTGCCACAGAAATGAGATTGGTTCTGAGTATTGGCATGTACAAAATGTTTCTGCATTATGGAGTTGACACCACTGGCTGCAGCTGTGATGTGTTCATCACCTTTACCTGTTACTTATGTTGCACTGTCATCTGCAAGCATTAAATTTTCTTGCATTTTTGTCACATGTGTCAATATTTTTGGATTGTCGCACACGTGTGATATGCATCAAATTGTGTTTGTCCTATAAATCGCTAATAAATTCACCACATCTAAGTATTTGGTATTGCAGGAATCTACCTGGTACCTGCATTTGTGTTCAAAAATTCAGCTTATTTGTAGTAGCTACTTACCAACACTAGGTCACAGCGACCTTAAAATAGGTAATTATGTGATGCACTGGTTGGCAAACTCTCCCGCACAATCGAATTTTCCCATGCTTTTTGCATACTAAACTATTCTCTAAGAACAGATACACTGCATTATTTAATTTATAAAAACTTTGGTTAGGTTTTGTGTTAAAATAGTTGAAGAGGAAGTGAGATTTATGAAGAATACTATTTTATTCATACTATCAGATGGAATTGATGTAAATTTTGTATTAGTTTCAGGTGTAAGTTACCAATTGTAGAAAGTTGAGATAAAATATGGAGGTGTTTTCTTAACATATGTAATTATTTAATGAGCATTTTTCCCTTGATAGGTATGTAACAGAAAAAAAAACATCAATTAACTTGTTGGACATTATATTGGAACTGAATGTCTGATTAAATATTCTAGGCATAAATTGCAAGGAAACTACATGATCACGAGTATTAAGCCTTCACACCTGTCATTGTTGGGAGACAAATGATACTGGTGTTCTATAATATTTCGGTTTGCAGTACTTTCCCCTAAAACTTAAATGGGTCACTTAGCTAATATGAATGTGATAAATTTTGTCTGTATCCCTACATTAGCAATCCCAAGCCAGAAAGATGTTTGCAACATCATAAGTGGGGGAAAAATGTTGAATCCTTTCACTAAAATATTCGGCATCTGTTATGCTAAGAGCAATGTAGACCAGTATTCTTCAAATTTATTTTTGTATTTCACAGAAACTAGGAAAAAGTTTTAGAGGGCTGGCTAAGACTGAAACAGGACTGAAAACAAATGCAGGTCGCACTTTATGAACTGCATCCAATGGTATAACGTTTTCAAGGCATATTTTTGATATCATCATTATTTTTCTCCTGATTTCTTTCCATACATACAATTGTCATACCATAATTTAATGGCTGCAACAATCAAAATTATTTAAGTATTCACTCTCAACAGAAAATAAAACTACTGTTGTGACTTCTGGTCATACCAACTGCCAAAGAAAGATGTGGAAGGAACGTTGTGCCACACCGTGATCGATCTGTGTGAAAGCTCTCATATTATTTCTGTGTATGTGAGTGGGAAACAATAAAAATGAGGTGGCCACCAAAAAGGACTTACTAAGCAAGAAACCCTAATATTAAGAAAAGTAGTAATGAGATTACACTATTTGTATATTTTAATGATACATCATTTAGTGTCCTTCACAGAATGTAACTTTGTAAATTGTGTACATTTAAAAGTCTTCAGTGTTATTGTATGTTTGCCTAACTTTTGTAAATTTTGTAACTATGGGATTATGCTGTACTCATTTATTGTAGGATGTGTCACTTTTTGCCTTGCACATAATGAAATTTTGTAACTTACATCCATTTAAATACATGATTTTTATATTATTTAAAAGACTTAAATTTTATTTCAGTAAATAAAATATTTAAATTACCAAATTGCAAGGGGCAGGCATGGATGGAGGTTTTTGGGATGGGAAAGGTCACCATCCCGGCTTCGGGTTTTGAGAGGGTCATGATTCGGAATAGTCATTTTGTGTGAAATGAATACAACAATAACAACGGCAATAATAATAATAATAATAATGTAAATAAAATGGAAAGAAACTTCCACATGGGAAAAATATATTAAAAACAAAGATTCCAAGACTTACCAAGTGGGAAAGTGCCGGTAGATAGGCACAATAAATAAAACACACAAACACACACACAGAATTTCTAGCTTTCACAACCGACGGTTGCTTCTTCAGGAAAGAGGGAAGGAGAGGGAAAGACGAAAGGATGTGGGTTTTAAGGGAGAGGGTAAGGAGTCATTCCAATCCCGGGAGCAGAAAGACTTTCCGCTCCCGGGATTGGAATGACTCCTTACCCTCTCCCTTAAAACCAACATCCTTTCGTCTTTCCCTCTCCTTCCCTCTTTCCTGAAGAAGCTCCTTCCCTCTTTCCTGAAGAAGCAACCATCGGTTGCGAAAGCCAGAAAGACTTTCCTCTCCCGGGATTGGAATGACTCCTTACCCTCTCCCTTAAAACCAACATCCTTTCGTCTTTCCCTCTCCTTCCCTCTTTCCTGAAGAAGCAACCGTCGGTTGCGAAAGCCAGAAATTCTGTGTGTGTGTTTTATTTATTGTGCCTATCTACCGGCGCTTTCCCGCTTGGTAAGTCTTGGAATCTTTGTTTTTGATATAATAATAATAATAATAAAATGACAAAGTCTACATATTTGTAAATCAGAAATACAAATATTTTATTATAATGTGTGGATCATGACTCAATGCCTCCAACTCCCTTGCTCCCTTGGATGCGCACTTGACAAGGGGCGGCATTTTAACTTTATCGCCCAGGACAGTGATAATGCTAGAGTGGGCCATGCTTGATGGGATGTAGTTTGAAAATACATGCACAACACATAGTTACCAAACAACTTCATTTGAAACCCACTGTATGTATAATGACACAGAATGACTAACAATTGACTTGAAAACTTGCTTATAAAAACACCAAAGATATTATATGGCGGTAAAATTCTCAATACAAACTATTGTCTGCACTTTCAATAAACACTTAGCATCATCATCTTTGTCAAGATCTTTTGAACCTTTCAAATAACTAAAAAAATGACATTTTAAAAAACAATGGAAAATCCAGGATAGAATGTAACAATATTGTGAGAAGGAAAGTTGCCACTCACCATATAGCAGAGGTGCTAAGTCACCGATAGCATCTCCACAATAATTTAAAATATTTGAATTTCTTTAATTCCGAAAGTAATTTTCTTTATGTAATTGTCAGTTGCCTACAATTTTCAAAAATCTTTATTTTTAATTGTTGAATGGCATTAACACTAGACAATACAGTCATGGACAATCAATACAATAGTAAGCAACATCCAGTGATCACTGGTAATGGTAATGATGTGTTTTAACGAATGACAGCTGAAAGCTATGGCACTCATGTTATGTCCAGATCTCTGTATCAGTATGAGGCAGACTAATAGTTAAAGAGTTGATTGAACTGCATATAGGGAAATTGTACACCTAGCAACTTGTTTTTGGTCAGATACTGACAAGTTCTGAAGATGACATGAAAAGTATATGAAAAATAATCAAAGTGAGAGATACATAAGTACTATAAATTACATAAAGAAGATTCTTGCTGGTTCCAGAAAGAGAGCAGAAAAGAAGTCTACATGTGAGACAAAATAAACTTAGAGCAAAGGGTTACCTTAATAAATAACAAGAATATATAGAATGAATGAACATCAGATATTACACTCCTGGAAATGGAAAAAAGAACACATTGACACCGGTGTGTCAGACCCACCATACTTGCTCCGGACACTGCGAGAGGGCTGTACAAGCAATGACCACACGCACGGCACAGCGGACACACAAGGAACCGCAGTGTTGGCCGTCGAATGGCGCTAGCTGCGCAGCATTTGTGCACCGCCGCCGTCAGTGTCAGCCAATTTGCCATGGCATATGGAGCTCCATCGCAGTCTTTAACACTGGTAGCATGCCGCGACAGCATGGACGTGAACCGTATGTGCAGTTGAGGGACTTTGAGTGAGGGCGTATAATGGGCATGCGGGAGGCCGGGTGGACGTACCGCCGAATTGCTCAACACGTGGGGCGTGAGGTCTCCACAGTACATCGATGTTGTCGCCAGTGGTCGGCGGAAGGTGCACGTGCCCGTTGAGCTGGGACCGAACCGCAGTGACGCACGGATGCACGCCAAGACCGTAGGATCCTACGCAGTGCCGTAGGGGACCGCACCGCCACTTCCCAGCAAATTAGGGACACTGTTGCTCCTGGGGTATCGGCGAGGACCATTCGCAACCGTCTCCATGACGCTGGGCTACGGTCCAGCACAACGTTAGGCCGTCTTCCACTCACGCCCCAACATCGTGCAGCCCGCCTCAAGTGGTGTCGCGACAGGCATGAATGGAGGGACGAATGGAGACGTGTCGTCTTCAGCGATGAGAGTCGCTTCTGCCTTGGTGGCAATGGTGGTCGTATGTGTGTTTGGCGCCGTGCAGGTGAGCGCCACAATCAGCACTGCATACGACTGAGGCACACAGGGCCAACACCCGGCATCATGGTGTGGGGAGCAATCTCCTACACTGGCCGTACACCTCTGGTGATCGTCGAGGGGACACTGAATAGTGCACGGTAATCCAAACCATCATCAAACCCATCATTCTACCATTCCTAGACTGGCAAGAGAACTTGCTGTTCCAACAGGACAATGCACGTCCGCATGTATCCCGTGCCACCCAATGTGCTCTAGAAGGTGTAAGTCAACTACCCTGGCCAGCAAGATCTCCGGATCTGTCCGCCATTGAGCATGTTTGGGACTGGATGAAGCGTCGTCTCACGCGGTCTGCACGTCCAGCACGAACGCTGGTCCAACTGAGGCGCCAGGTGGAAATGGCATGGCAAGCCGTTCCACAGGACTACATCCAGCATCTCTATGATCGTCTCCATGGGAGAATAGCAGCCTGCATTGCTGCGAAAGGTACACTGTACTAGTGCCGACATTGTGCATGCTCTGTTGCCTGTGTCTATGTGCCTGTGGTTCTGTCAGTGTGATCATGTGATGTATCTGACCCCAGGAATGTGTCAATAAAGTTTCCCCTTCCTGGGACAATGAATTCACGGTGTTCTTATTTCAATTTCCAGGAGTGTATTTCCTTAGAAGTCGCAGTAGCAACAAAATAATATAGCATAAAAATCTAAATGATTCACTTGTGTTCAGAACTTTAGGTGGAAAAAGTGAGATTAAAGTGTAAGGGGAAGATTTATATAGGAAACCAGTGTATGATATACTGTCATTTGGTAAGTAAATACATTCTATATCTTTATTTGGTTGTTGTTTAATACTGGATATTTCTTTCCTTTGTATGATGTTCAAATTATAATACATCCATATTCATTTTTAAAACAGTTTCAACTTAAAGAACTTACATGTGATGTTGACAGAGACATCAGCTAAGTCTCCACCACTTTCCGGTAACTCCATATCAAAAGACGACTGCCTGTTGACTGGTACCAGCTTTAGAGCATCACCAGTTACAAAAGCTTGTACAATTCCCAGGCCTGTTGGTGAGTTACGATTACCTGAATTAAGCAACATACACAAATGAGTATTGAGAAAGAGTTGAATGAAAAGAAATCTAATAATAAGACTATGACTGTAGCTAACATGTAGGAAAATGTTCATAAAATCTACTGTCCAAAAAATCAGAGATAAAAAAAATTGCTTTTGGTTCTAATAAGACATTATGTTTGTTTTTCATTGTTAAAAATGAAGTTGTTCTACCAGGTAGTAATAGAAGAATGCATTAATAAAAAAGCAAAACATTTTATTTAATGATTCATCCACTAGTTTGTCAGCTAACATACAATGGGCCAACAATGTAGGATAAGACAGACTGTTACGATAAGAAGACATGTGAAACTTCAAACAGGCACAATTAAAAGACACTTACGTAAAGCTTTCAACCATTGCCTTCATCAGCAGAAGAGAAACAATCACCATTCATACTCACAAGAAAGTACATCCAACACTCACATGAGTGCCTACTCCAGCATCTCTGGCAGGAATGCAACTATTACATGAAATGCAAGCAGAAATCTGTATGGAGTGGAGAAGGGGAAGAGATAGTAGTATATGGGTGGAGAGAGAGAGAGAGATGAACACTGTCTGATGGAGTGTGCAGAGACTAGAACACCAACAAGCACAGCCTCGGAAGTGCTGGGTGGGTGGATTGGGCAGGTTCTGATCCTGGGTCTTCTACAGGAATATGATACTTGTGGCAAGGAGTCAGGATTAGGAGTGACATAGGAATGGACTAGGATGTTCCAGTCCGGGGTTGTACTGGGTGATGAAGGGGACTCTCCTTTGTGTCTGGTTCTTGTGGGTGGTGGGAGGATTGGACTAGGTCTGGGGGATAGTGCCTGTCTGTGAAGGCCATGGTGAGACCCTCAGCATACTGAACAAGGGAGTTCTTGTCACTGCAGATACACTGTTCCCTGGTGGCCAGGGTGTATGGGATGGATTGTTTGGTGTGAAAGCGATGACAGCTGTTGAAATGCGGGTACTGTTTGTGGTTGGTGTGTTTAGTGTGGACAGAGGTTCAGATGAAGCTATCAGAGAGGAGGAGGTCAACATGCAGGAAGGTGGCACAGTGGTTTAAAGAGGCCCATGTAAAGCAGTTGGGAGAGAAAGTGTTAAGGTTGTGAAGCAACAAAGTTAGAGAATCTTGGACCTGAGTCCAGATCATGAAGATATTAGTGAACCTGTACAAGACTAGGGGTTTTGCGTTGTGGGAGGCTAGGAAGGTTGCCCCTAGATGGACAACAAAAGACAAAAAAAAGGTTGTCATAGTAGGGTGCCATGTAAGTGACCATGGTTGTACTGAAGGTTTGTTTATACACTTTCATTTCAAAGGAGAAGCAGTTGTGGATTAGGATAAAGTTAGTAAGTTGTATGAGGTAGTGGGTTTTGAGTGTGAAGGTCATTGGGAAAAGTAGTGTTGAATAGTGGTAAGAGCATGGACATGAGGGATGTTGGAGTATAGGAAGTTGGCAGGAACAGTTACGAGTAGGATCCAGGAGATAAAGGGGTGGGGATGGTGGAGAGTCGGTGAAGGAAGCGGTTGGTGTCTTTGATGTGAGAGGCTAGTTATGGGCAATTGGTTGGAGGTGTCATTCAAGGAAATTCTTGCAGTAGGGACACAATAACCTGGTACAATGGGGCATCCAGGATTGTTGGGTTTGTGGATTTTGGGGAGCTTGTAGATAGTGGGTGTGCAGGGTGTCATACAAGTGAGAAGGGAAATAGATTCAGGGAATAGGTTCTGCAGAGGGCCTAGGGTTTTAAAGTTGTGTTGGACTTCTGGGATGGAATAACTCTGGCAGAGTTTATAGGTGGAGGAGCAAGATAATCGGCAAAGGCTTTCTGTCAGGTAGTCACAGTGATTCATAACAACAGTGGTGGAACCTTTGCAGGTAGGACGATTAGGTCAGAAATCATATTGAGCTTGTCTATGGCTATTCTCTTTCCTACTGAAAGGTTGGTGTTCTGAGGTAGGGTCCTGGTGGAGGATGGTGAGACTGAGGTGGAGGTAAGGAATTCCTGGAAGGTGACCAATAGGTGGTTAGGTGGAATGGGTTAAGCATCACAGTTTGATGGTGATACGAACTGGAAGAGGCAGGGTTAAATGTAGGAATCAGGGTGATTTTGGTTCGGGGGATTGGTGGCAAAGAAGTGCGTCCATTGCAGGGACAGAGAGAAGGGCAGTAGATATGTGACAAGTCCAGCATGGTTAAAATTGGATGTAGCACTAAAGCTGAGGCTTTTGGACAGGACTGAAACTTCAGTGGAGCTGAGGGTTTTGATGAAATTGTTAACAACAGCTTTACAAGAAAGTTTTGGCTCTGAATTTGGTGAAGAATTGGTAGGGAAGTTTGGGGATATATCTAGGCAGGGTTGAACTGCTATGGGGAGTGGATCAGGAGGAACATGGAGGGTACAATAAGGGTTGGATAGCAGTGTGCTGAGGCAGCCGTAGGATGTGAGCAAGTTTGATAGCTTATGGAGATGATGTCTGGAATGCTCGTCCAGGTACTGGAGAGCAAGGGATTCAATTTCACAGACACGATTAATTGATTAGGGTTTCCACAATAGTAGTATCTTGCAGAGGGAGCAGAGGTGGTTCTGGGATGCCTGTGTCATGGAGCTGTGTATTTACAGTACCAGTTTGTGATGGCAAGGGATTGGCAGAATCAGAAAAGGTGTAGGTCATTGTAAAACAAGGGGTGGGATCCACTGAAAGGAATCTTTTTATGGTTAGACCATTTTGGAGGATGCCATGGTTTAGGCAGCATTTGAGAAACAGGATGTGGTACTGAATTTTAGCCAGGGGAAGGATACTTTCCTGAACTGGTGGGGAAAGATGGAGAAGGGGTTCATTGTGCCAGGAATGGTGCTAAGGGAAATGGGAATGATGCAGAAATGGGTAAAATAGACGTTGATGGTTGTGAGAGGGGCTGGATAAGGGAAAAGATGCATAAAAATATATAAAGATATGCAGAAACACACAGAGATGCAAAAATATGCCAAGATACATAAAAGAACCCTCAAATATGTAAAAATACAAAAAAAATATGTGAAATTGTGTAAAAATGTGTAAAAAATGCACAAAGGCATTAAAAACATACAGAAACATAGGAGAAAAGGAATGAAGAATTCCTGTGGCACAGGCAGGTGTGGATAATACAACACTAAAATATGTCAAGGTGAGATATGAGGGGGGGTCAATAGAAATAAATATAATTATCGGAGGAAAGAATCTGGGGCATCAGAAGATGCAGCAATCCGCATAGTCATGAAGTCTGTGTTGTGCACAGACGATCAGTTTGGTTCGGAAGTGCATGCTCTCTGGAAGGCAGTGAATAAACACAGAAGAGAAGAGAAGGAATGGGGACTGAGAAGAGTGATACTTTTGAGAATGGTAACAAAGGAAACCATCACAAGGTTGTAAGATGAAAGAAAAGCCGTTTGGCAAAATCAAGCAATGGAAACTCCAGGTAAGAATATCAACAATGTAGGTAAAGACTGATTTGCTGCTTACCAGAAGACACATTAAGTTGCAGACAGGCACAATTAAAAGACACCTAAAGCATTCGGTCACAGGCTTCATCACAAAAAAGAAACACTCACCATATATCCACACAAGCAAGGACACCTTTTGCACACATGACCGCCAACTCCAGTATCTCGGGCAAGCTGCAATCTGAAGGGAGAGGGGAAGAGGAAGGGATGGTAACCTGGATGCCTCACTATGGCTGGTTATTGTCTGTACACTGAAAGAATTTTGGCCCTCACTCACCAACACTTCCAACCAACTGCCTGTAATCTAACCTCCCACATAAAAGACATCAAACACTTTCTTCCCCAGCTCTCCACCATCCCAACCCTTTTACCTCCTAGATCCTTACTCATCACTGTTGAAACCACCTCCCTATACTCCAACACCCCTCGTACCAATGGTGTTACTGATATTGAACACAATGTATCACGAAGTCCTTCAAACTCCAAACGCACTACCTCATACAACTCACTACCTTTGTCCTAACTCACAACTAAATGGGCCATCTACAGGACATCTCCATAGCCTCCCAAAATGCCAAACCTCTAGTCTGCTCCGGGTTCACTAATGACATCTTCATGATCTGGACTCAGGGCCAAGACACCCTGTTTCATTCCTTCACAACCTTAACACTTTCTCTTCCATCCACCTCACATGGTCCTCCTCAACCAGGCATCCCACCATCCTCGAAGTTGACTTCCTCCTCTTTGATGGCTCCATCCACCTCTCTGTCCACCATACACCCACCAAACACTAACAGTACCTCTATTTCAATAGCTGTCATCATTTTCAAATAAAAAAAAAAAAATTCCTCCCATACAGCCTGGCCACCCAGGGATGGCGCATCTTTAGTGAGAATAACTCCTTTACTCAGGATGCTGAGAGTCACACCAAAGCCTTCACAGATAGGCACTGTCCCCAGACCTAGTCTGCAAACATATCTCCCTTGCCATTTCCCCTCACACCTCCAAGAATCAGCCACAAAGGAGTCTCCTCTTCATCACCCAGTACCACCCCAGGCTGGAACCAGTGAACCACACCCTACACTAGGGCTTTGATTGCCTGTCATTGTGCCCTGAAATGAGTGACATTCTACCCAAAATCCTTCCCACCACTCCTAAAGTGGTGTTCCTTTCCCCTCCCAACCTCCACAACACCCTAGTACATTGCTATGCCACTCCCAATCCCAACCCCTTGCCACAAGGATCATGTCCCTGTGGAAAATGCATGTGCAAGACCCACCCAATCCCCCCCCCCCCCCCCCCTGTCCCCCTCACCCCTCTCCCCACCACTTCCTATTCCAGTCCTCTCACAGGTTCATTCTACCCCATGAGGGTCTGGCCACCTGTGAAAGCACTCATGTCATTTACCAGCTCTGCTGCAATCACTTCACAGCTTTTTATATTGGTATGACTACCAAACAGCTGTTCACCAGGATGAACGGCCACTGGCAAACTGTGGCCAAGAGTAAAGTAGACCATCGTGTGGCATAACATGCAGCTGAACATATCACACTTGATTTCAATGGCTGCTTCACTATCCGAGCCATCTGGATCCTTCCTTCACCACCAGCTTTTCTAAGCTGCACAGATGAGAATTATCCTTACAGCACATTCTCTGCTCTCATAATTATTCCAGCCTCAATGTACAGTAACATACTGTCTCCACACCCTCCACCCAACAGTTTCCACCCCCTCTGTCTTATCATATATTCCCCATTCTCATCTCCTACCCTATTTATTTGTCACCTTCTGCCAATGCTCTCACTCATCTTTCCCCACCTTCTCTTTGTTGCTCCTATTTCCCCACCTTCTCTTTGTTGCTCCTATTTCCCCAATATCAATGCCCCACTGCAATACTGTGCTTAGCATTCTAGTCCCTGTGCAGTCCACCAGACAGTATTCATCTCTCTCCTCACCCATAAACTACTATCCCTTCCCCTCCTCTGCCCTCTCCATATTGCTTCTTGCATCCCATGTGATTGCTGCATTCTGGCCTGAGTTGCTGCAGTTGGCGGCCATGTGTGCATGAGGTGAGCTTGCTTCTATGTGTGAATGGTGTGTATTTCTCTTTTACTGATGAAGGCTGTGGCCAAACATTTTTTGTAAGTTTCTTTTAATTGTGCCTGTCTGCAACTTAATGTGTCTTCTCACAGTAAGTAGAACAATTTTTTTTCCCTACATCATTGATATTCCTACCTGTAGTTTCCATTGTGTGATACTGTAGACCAACTTATATGAAACATGAAAGCTAGAATATATCTTTATTTTAAATAAAATGTAACTGGTTCTAGAAAACTAACCATGCTAACCTTACATCCATGATGATACAATGGGGAGAGAAAACAGGGTTGCTGTAAATATGACATTCATTTTAGATTGACAGCAGTTTTGTGGTAATATGTAGAATTTGGGATTGTGTACAGTACCACAATGTTTTGTGTAATATCCTGTGTTCACGTGTCACATATCTGTAACATTGTTCTGTAGAAAATAAGATACTATGAGGAGTAGCTCTAATGAATCTCACAGTCCACAGGCAGCACATCTGCATCTTGACCTAGCAGCAGGGCACCGGCTTGCAGCAGCTATAAATACCTCCTCACACATTGACACAGGAGCTCAACTACCACCAGGAGAACAATAACTTGCCATCACCAATGAGAAGTAATATGAACCATACTGTGTGAGATGGTTTTTCTGATGAGCACTTGTGTGTACACGCTCCCATCACTTGCCACTGGCACCACTCTGTCACTCGTCAGCTGTGGTCCTTTCGTAGTCAATCAAGGCAATGTCCCTAGCATCTTAGGCAAGGATTTCTTTAATGCATTCCACTTCTCAGTTGTCAATGTCTGTACATGTGGTATCAGAAGTCATCTCGTTCTGAGAAATTGTTGATATCTGCGCTATTTTTCTATTCTGGTTCCATCAGGTATCTGCTACCCCCCCCCCCCCTTTCCCATCCCACACCCCTCTCCATACTTACCCTCCGCCCATGAAAACACAAGATATTGCAAAAGCTGGACAGGTCTCTCCTCCTCCGTGCAGACTTTAGAGCCACAGTCATTGAGAAAGTGGTGGTAGTCACCTATCACCCCAACCACAGGGATTGTTTTTGCATCTTGCGAGAGGGCATCTTTATTTCAAGTCTGACTTCCCCAAAATATTTTTTAGCATCACCATCATTCGGCCTATTCTCCAGCAGTTCCTGACACAACACTTGGCCTATATTTCTCATTGACCAAACAGGAAAACCAAGAAAATCACTATGCAATTTAAAATGAGTGCTCCCTCTGCTACAATAAATAGTCTGCAACAGAGTATATAGAACTGCACCTCTTTAACAACATAAAGTTGAATACCAGGGACATATTATGGGCAAGGACAGTGTGGTCAACAAAGGCCACAGAGTATACCAAAACCAGACTGTAGTTATATAAGAATAGAAGAAGGAGAAACAAGTCAGTATTTGAGAAGGGAGTGAGACACAGTTGGAGCCTGTCACCCATGTTGTTTGGTTTGAAATTTGAGCAACAGCAAAGGAATACAAGGAGACACTGACCAGGGAAATTAAATCTCAGAGAGAAGAAATAAAATATCTGACATGTGTTAATGATATTAATTCTGTCAGAGATGGTAAAGGTGTCTGAAGATCAATTGGATGGGATGGATAGTGTCTTGAAAAGATATTATAGGGTAAACATCAACCAAAATAAAACAAATGGAATTTAAATCGGATGATAACTACCAAAATGAAATTACAGCAGAAGAAGGGAAGACATAAAAATACAGTATTTCAATAGCAACAAAGGGTTTTTGGAAAAGAGAATTATGTTAACATCTAATACAAATTTAAGTTAGGATGTCTTTTCTGAATGTATTTATCAAGTCTATCTTTAAGGAGAAGTGAAATGTGTATGAGAAGAAACTTTTGAATTTTTGTGCTACAGACAAATGCTAATCATTTGATGGGTGGTCTGGATAGCTAACGAACAGTTACCAAATTAATTTGAGGAGAAAAGAAATTTATGGCACTGCTTGGCTAAAAGAAAGAATATGTTGCAGGACACATCCTGAGGCACCATGAGTTGTGACATTAATAAGAGTGGGGTAGGGGTAAAAATGCAGTGGGAGAGCAAGGGTGTGACTACAATAAGCAGCTCTAAGCAGAAGTAGATTGTAATAGTTATGCTCAGCTGAAGAGTCTTGCACAGGATGCATTGGTGCGGAATGCTACACCAAAACCAGTCTTTTGACTGAAGACCATAACAAAAACAAAATAAGATTGTAGTGACAGATGCAACATCACACTCCCCATATGTGGCCCAAATATTCTCGACCTCAGCATTGCTCACCATTTGCATATTAGCCTGGTCTCAGATGATGCACCTCAATTCCATTGCCAGACATTTGAGTCTTATCTACTTTATTCCACTTCTCTTGCAAAAATCCAGAATCCTCCAGGAGGCCAATCATGCAGGAATGATAACATGTGATCTAAGTGCATACTACACCACACCCAACAAGGGGAAGAGTCCAACTGAGTTACCCCACGGGCACTTATCACAGACAGCACTTTGCCTACTTCAGCCAGATACTGAGCAATTGTCAGTGTGTGACCACATTTCTTTGAACTGCAGGATCTAGTTCTCGTCTGCAGCTTTGAACAATGAACTCGCTTGGTACCACTGTTGAGCTCTTCGGTGTAGCTAAGCCTACCTGTATGGGAATTTAATGGTGCTACATTGCTCATTTGAGCTGCTTTCAGTTGTTCATGTCTATCAAACAACTTTCACTGCCAGTTAAAGGACTGGCTGCTAAACAGAGCTACACAGTTCTAGGCAGCCATCCATAGCACAATGGAACGGCTCACTGCCGCAATGTTTTGTGGCAGATTTTGCACCTCTCACTTTGCCCAGTAGCATGTGCATGGACTGCCTCCTCTGGCAGTGCTTGCCAATTGCTCACTAACTGCTGCTTGCACTTGTATGAATTATCCCTACCTAACAAGGCTCAAAATCATCACTGATATTACAAGTGTCACTAATTAATGAGTTGTAGCTGGAACATTCTGAGGAATACCTCTCCAGAACTAGAAATCTTGAAGTACTTAATAAGTAATATATTAATGAAAGTAATCAAGTTTTGGAAACAATGTAATTGGATAGATAAAGAATTTATCCTCCGAGTGGTGGCAGAAGAACACTCTTATAAAGATATTAAAATCTGTAAGGTTTTGGCAGAAGAGTTAAAGGGGAAAGAAGAGGGGTGAAGGATATTGGCTGGTGACATTTAGGAAATGGGGAGAGTTCAGAAAAGTTTCCCAGAACCCAGGTCTGGAGAGACTTACCAGATGATATGTGAAGGAAAGACTGATTGCCAGGGGGCTTCCACCCTCTTCCTTCCCCTTCATGCATTCTGCCATAGGAAGAAGACACTGGCTCCTTCAATATCTTTATATATTTGAGTTCTCGTGTCACTGCTTGGTGAGTAGATTTTTTGTTTATCCAATTATATTAATACATAAGTGGTTTTTGTAGACAGAAGGATCCATATTTGATAGGCATTTGTTACAAGTTACAGTATCCTTTCTTTAAATAATTATTCTTTTTGCTTATGTTTTTATTCTCTTCATCTTGAAAAAAGATGAATTTTCTGTTTAATTTAACCCCTTACATCTTTGTATTCTTAAATAAATTCTTCTTCTTCTTCTTTTTCTTTTGTCAATTCCATGCAATTGTAGATCACGTAAAACAATCACTAAGAGGAACTATTCTTTTGAATAAGGTTGTTCTTCCTATTTCCCCAGTGCTTTTAAGTTTTTTGCTTTGTTTTGAATTTTCCTCTGCTTTGAATGAATTCTTCAGTTGTGTTCATCTTGTGTGCCTTTGTTCCACTGATTTTTAATCTAGGGAGGTTCCTTTAGTTAAGGTGTTGTCTTCCAGTGTTTTCACGTGTCCAAAGAAACTGACCCACTCGTTTGTGACAGAATTTGGGAATTTTTTGATAGAGTTCTTTCTTGCTTCTTAACTTGGGTAGATGCTATTTTCATGTATGATAGGTCCTACAAGTTTTTGAAGGACCATCCCCATTTTCTCTTCTTTTTTCTATATCTCTTACTGTTAAGTGTAGCAGTGAATGAGCATTTGTGGTGTTACAGCTGCTTCATAGTGTTTAATTTTCATATCAATGGAAACTGATTTGTCTTTGTAGACGTCCTTGGAAGATTCGTACACCATCTCCATCTTCTAGGATGTGGTGTTGTTGGCTTCTATATTCAGCCTTTTGGTTTGAACGATTTCTCCAAGGTATTTAAATTTCTGAACTTGTTAATTTTTCTGAAATCTATTTAAAGTGCTCTGGGGGCTCTGACAACATTCATCATGTACTCTTTTGGATGTCAAGATTAGTAGGTTTGCTTTCTCTGATACTCCTTCAGGGACCTCCATTTGGATGGTAGCTGAGTCTATATTTTGTCAAAAACTAAGAGGTTATTGACAAGGGGCAGGCAGTTGCTATTGACCCCTTCGTATTTCTTTCCTAGTTTTATTTACTGATTCACACCCCCCCCCCCCCTTTTTGTGTGAAGCACTTCCCCATTATCTAAATTTTTTGTCAAAACTTCAGTTACAGAATGCAGAAAGAGTCCATCCTCTTATTGGACTCCTGTTTGGTTTCAAGTGATTCAGAAATTTTCACTTGGAAATTTTTTTTACAGATTGTTTAATCACACTAAGTAATTTACTATCAACTCCAAATTAATAAAGCTTTTTTAAAATTCACAAAGGTGATGACACAGTTTTGCCTCACGATCATGTAGTGACCTATTGTTGAGTTGAAGTTGAAGACTTGTTCCACACATGACCTTTCTTTGTGAAAACTGCCTTTAGTTTACCCCGCATGTTTATCAAGTTGCTTTTCCAGTCTTTTAACTATTGTACCAGAAAGAATTTTGTATGTTTCTGTAATTATTGCCACCTGTTTTACCTCCATTTTGTAGATCAAATGGATTAGTGCACATTTACATTCATCTGGTATTTCTTCTGTATCCTAGCTCAGTTTGTCCTATACTCCAAAACCTTGTTTTGACTTAGGTCTTTCAAATTCATATTGCAGTAACACATCTTCCATCTCATCTTCATCTGCTTCCTCTTCCATTTCTCTAATTTTCCCAAGTTCATTCCCTGATATTTCTTTGAGACTACAAGGTGAAGAATTTACATTTTGCTTTGCAGGCAGTGCGAAGGTCAACATTTCCTTTGAATCATTGCAACTGACCAGTTTTTCACAGTTGTCAGCCAGCAGCTCACAGTTCTTTGAGTTATACAGTATTAGTTCTCCATTTTCTTTAGTGAAACATAAACTCGGGGGCTGATATACCTGTAGCACTTTATTAAATGTTTCGTAAAAGCTTGTTGTGTTTTTCTTCTGGAAGAATTCTTCAGTGGATTTTAATTGCTTCATGTCAAATGTTCTAGCATTTCCTTTATTTTGACTGTCCATTTTTCTTTGAAGTTTTTTATAATTTTCTTGGGCTTTATTACTGTACAAATGTTTTGGTTGGTTGGTTGATTTGGGGGAGGAGACCAAAAAGTGAGGTCATTGGTTCCATCAGATTAGGGAAGGAGAGGGAAGAAACTCAGCCGTGCCCTTTCAAAGGACCCATTCCAGCATTTGCCTAAAGCAATTTTGGGAAATTGTGGAAAACCTAAATCAGGATGTCTGGATGTGGGTTTGAACCATCGTCCTCCCGAACATGAGTCCAATGTGCTAACCCCTGAGCCACCTTGCTTGGTAACATTGTTTTGCATGACAGCATCCTTCCATCTAGAGCTTCATTACAATCTGCTTTTCATCATGTGTTTTTCAGAGAACTGCCATTTCCTAGGCTAAAAGTGTAATACTTCTGGAAATGCAATTTTTCTGGAAATGTGCATCCAGTGTTAACTGTCAATTTTGTCTAATAGTTATGCATAAATAAGGGAGATTTTTGAAGTTTTCTTCTATCTATCTTCTGTACTTTTTCAGTTTTCAAGCAAGTGTTTGCTCAAGCTATAGATTGGATTTTTATTTTTAATAGCTAAGCTTTACTGTATGGGTAAATGATGATGGCATCTTCTTGGGTAAAATATTCTGGAGGTAAAATAGTCCCCCATTTGGATCTCTGGGGGGGAGTACTCAGGAGGACGTCGTTATCATGAGAAAGAAAACTGGCGTTCTATGGATCGGAGCATGGAATGTCAGATGCCTTAATCAAGCAGGCAGGTTAGAAAATTTAAAAAGGGAAATGGATAGGTTAAAGTTACATATTGTAGGAATTACTGAAGTTCGGTGGCAGGAGGAACAAGACTTTTGGTCAGGCGAATACAGGGCTAAAAATACCAAATTCAAATAGGGGTAATGCAGGAGTCGGTTTAATAATGAATAAAAAAATAGGAGTGCAGGTAAGCTACTACAAACAGCACAGTGAATGCTTTATTGTGGCCAAGATAGACACGAAGCCTATGCCTAATAAAGTAGTACAAGTTTATATGCCAACTAGCTCTGCAGATGTTCGACTGACCTCTCTGCCCACATCCTTTCGTCTTTCCCTCTCCTTCCCTCTTTCCTGATGAAGCAACTGTTGGTTGCAAAAGCTTGAATTTTGTGTGTGTGTTTGTGCTTGTTTGTGTGTCTATCAACATGCCAGTGCTTTCGTTTGGTAAGTTACATCATCTTTGTTTTTAGATATATTTTTCGCACATGGAATGTTTCCTTCTATTATATTCATATCATTAATATTTGCTAACTTTGACAAATAAAAATAAATGTAAATGTTGGAGGATTCTCTTGATTAGAGGTTCTTTCTTTAAAACAGTAAAAGTAATCAGTTTTCACAATATCAGATCATATTAACGTAAAGTGACGTCAGTAAATTTTTTCCATCCCCACTTAATGGAAATTGCAAAAATCTTCTAGCATTGTAAATTCACTAAAGTAAAACAAATAATTAACAAAACTCAACTGCAATAATAAATGCAGCTGTACAGCTATATATCTGGAATTTTCTGTTTTGTGGATGTCTTTTAATATAAAAACATCAAGTCGGGCAAACTATCTGTGAGAAGTAACACAACTTAGTCACTGACCTAAATAATTTTCCAGTTGTGTAGCAGGCAGAATAATACTAACTCCAAGTTTTCATAACATACAAATAACAATACATAAAAAGAACTACCACAGCACACTTGAATGATGAGGTATTTTTAAAGTAAATGAAAGGAAACAATGTAATTCAGGTCGCGTAGGGTTATTGCACACAGACTTTTCTCCAACAATGATTCAGAATGCTCAGAAAATGGAGAGTATAGTATGGTTTCAATGATATGGAACGGCATGATAACGTTGTTATAATTGTTTTTATGACCAGTAAAGTAGAGAAAATAGAAACAAATGGGAAAAAAATTCAGAGTTGATGGTTCAGCCAAGTGGTCTTCTGCACTGCAGTCCACAATGCAACCTCTAAACCACTGAAATGAATGAAAGAGGGTTATGTGGTTAGCGTATTTCAAAATACTTGCTTATGTTAAATTTATCAATGCACATGGAATAGTCATAGCAGTTTAAAGTATTGTCTGGTAGTTAACAATTTAATACAAATTGCAGTTACCACTACTAGAGCCAAAAGAGGACATGTACAACTGATGAATCATTATTGACTGCTGTCACAATTCCCATTCTTAACTATTCACTGCAAATATTTCCAATGTTCCTTTTCTTACTCTGCTGCTAAGTGTCTATAAAACACCTTTGAACTAATTGCATAAATTACGAGTCATCTGCTAAGAGCTGTTATGAAACTGATCATTAAGTACACATGGTAGCCAGTAATTTTCTTACCCTAAACTTCCAGTTTGAAAGAATCAGCAGCATGGGAATTATGTATCCACATATTTTCTTGTCATTTCTTGTGTTACTAACAATATTTTTATTACTTAAATTAATATGCGCTAAAAGCAAGAGAGATGAATCATGGTGCCACTAACAATTAGAGCTGAACCTAACTTTGAACCATGAATTTTCACCAGTCAAAGATCATCTGACTTCAGGGCAATATAATCTAGGATTAATGATTATACAATGCAGGTTTCCAGATTAAGATTGATCTGGGGTTATTTTCTGCCTTAGCCTAAGGTTAAATACTTTATACAGTTGGCATTTACACACACACACACACACACACACACACACACACACACACACACCGAGATAGAGAGAGAGAGAGAGAGAGAGAGAGAGAGAGAGAGAGAGAGAGAGAGAGAGATCATATTTAAATTAATAATTGTGGTAAACAAAGCACAGTGCTTTATAGTATATTTCCACACGTGCACGAACCACTGGCTAGAAGATCTCCTGATGTGCGCTGACTGTTGATAACAGTATTGTTGTATGTTTCAGCACTAAATGGTGAAGCAACTCTAAAACGGCTGTGGGTTGCATCAGGTTCATCAACAGAACTGGAAACTGGATGGTGAATGGAAGTAGTGAGGTTACCTTCATGTTGGAGGAAATCTGGAAGCAAACAAAATGAGCATAGTATTTTAATTTTCAGTCAGATGCATAATAGAAAGTGTATACATTTTGTGCAGCTTGTTGAACATGATGGTTCAGGATTTCAACAACTGCAGTAACAAACCACAGCATCAGTTGCAATTTTACTTTTTAACACTACAGCCAATGAAGCCATTCTCAGGTGGTTATATGAATAAGTACACAAAACAATGCCAAAAAACAAGGTGCATATGGAATAAATTATTTGAAAAGATAAAGTAATAACAAAATTCATCAAAGCAGGGCAGTGTAGTAAAATAAATGTCATTGAATAACAACTCATCCTAAATTTAATAAGGTAACGGATGTAACACACAAATGCTAGATCCTGGCATTGTAGATGTACACAGATGCAGATTGGTAAGCAGATGAAGCAGTGCTAAAATAGGGGAAGAGAACATTACATAGAGATTCTGTAGAGGCCAGGAAAAATTTACTGGAGGAAGGAAATATTAATGACATAAGTACAATGCTTTAAAAATAAAACAAAATACAATATTACATGCCACTTAAAAGATTTGCATAGAGATGTATGAGAAAACATCATAAAAAGAAGTAATACAGAAACATATAGGCCACAGACAATGCTCAGAGAATGTCAACAAAAGAAATGTTGAGGCCGGACAGTCAGCAATGGCAAAGAAGTGGAATAAGCAAATGCACCTCTGTACACAAACAAGATATTTACATAATAAGAAGCCTAAGGTACTAGTTGGCCTGTTGTTTACGTAAGTGAGGCACACATACTGTATGATGATAAGTATCAGCGCTTAGTTCTTCTACATTGCAACATACTGAATACAATTTCAATTGTGTCAAGAAAAGCAATAAATTTTTAAAGTTTTTCTGCCTCTTAAGCATTTTGTTCTTATTGTGGTGCACATGGTTCTAAATTTTCATCTTTTCCCGTACATCCACTTGGGTCCTCTTTTCCATTCTGCTCAAAAGTGCAAAATTATTGTTAATATGAGTAACACAGTATCCCTTTGTAATTAGGTGGTAAGCAAAGGAGCATTTACCTTCTGAATTTTTTCTTCCTTTTTTTGCATGTTACAAGTATCTGATTTAGAAGTTTCTGCCTGTTTGACCAACATAAAAAGCTTCACATTCACTACAGTACATTTTATATATACCTGCAATTGCAAACTTTTTGTTGTCTGTTCTAATACGTACAAGTAACTGATCTAGTATTATAGCAGTTTTGAAGCAATTCTAACATTAAACCTGTGGAACGATCCACTAAGATTATGTGAAACATTACCCTAGAAGAGAAATGAGACAAATTTTAAACTTTTGGCACGAACATCATTATATTTCTTGGCTATATTCTGAAAAACTTGTAAGTTCATATGTTTAATGTATCATCTTCTCCAATTTTGGATAGGTCATTATAAGCATTATATATTTCATTATGCAGTATGCCTTTAGGTATGTCTACTGTTAGTTTCCCTTTCAATAGCACTTATGCCATTTGTACCTATGTTATGTGTCTCTATCCAGACAACCACTTAAAATGGCCTCGGTGGTTGAAACTGGTCACAGTGTCAGAACATAAAACTGTAACAGCCACTTTGATTTGTTTCCAAATATATGTGTTTTCAGTAATAAAAGCAAGAAAGAATTCATGTTTGATGCGTAACCATGCCAGCTGGGTGGCTAGCTGAACATAACGAGTCTGTACACTCCGTCAAATATTTGTGATGAAGTTAGAATCTGTAGCATGGGAACCCACTCCCAGCTGCTTTGTCAAATGTCCCAGGATACTGACCTCCTGTCATTTATTACAGGCTTTCTATCAAACAATGGAAAATTGAGGATGGAATAATGACAACAATATAAAATGAAACAGTGGAAAATCCAGGATGGAATAGTGACAATGTTATGAAAAGGATAGTTTGCTACTTGCCATATAGCAGAAATGTTGAGTCACAGACAGGCACAATATGAAGACTGCTAAAGAAATGAGCTTTCAATGAAAGCTATCAGCCAAAAATAAGTTCTTCTGATCCAGCCAACATAAATGCACCTAATCGTGCAAACACAACTTGTACACACGTGACTAGTTTTCCTGGCTGCCAATACCATACTGTGAGCAACAGAACACGGTGGAAGAAGCAGTCTGAGTGGTGGGGGTAAGGAGGAGGTTGGGACAGGATAACATGGTGGACTGGGGATGGTAAAGTGCTGCCTTGGGGGGAAGAGGGGGTGGCAGAGAAGGGAAAGTGCTGGAATGGCAACAGGGAAAGTGACAAGTGGGCGACGATAGCGACTAACAGAGGTTGAGACCGAGACGGTTATAGGAACCTAAAATATATTTCAGGAAGAGTTCCCATCAGTGCAATTCAGAAAAGCTGGTGTCAGTAAGAGGGATCCAGATGGCACATGCAGTGAAGTGGTCTTTGAAAAGAAGAACGTTTGTTGGACAGCATACTCAGCAACTAGGTGATCCAGCTCTTTCTCAGCCACAATTTGTCAACAGCCATTCACGCAACAGAGAGCTTGTCACTTGTCATGCCCATGTCAAACACAGCACAATGGTTGCAGCTTAGCTTGTGTATCACATGACTGGTTTCACAGGTAGCCTTGCCTTTGATGGGATATGTGATGCTCGTAACCAGACTCGAGTAGGTGGTAGTTGTGGGAGCATGTATGGGATTGGTCACCAGTCTTGCATCTCATCTATCACAGAGATATGACCCGTGAGGCAAGGGGCCGGGAGCAGGGATTGTGTAGGAATGGATGAGGATATTGCACAGGTTTAGTCGGCAGTAGAATACCTCGCTAGGAGGGGTGGGAAGAATACTCGGTAGGATGTCATGCTCTGTTGCTCGCAATCTGGCCTCGGCAGCCGGGGACAGTGGTGGTATGTGTAAGACTTGCGATTGCATGAATGTGTGTGTGTGTGTGTGTGTGTGTGTGTGTGTGTGTGTGTGTGTGTGTGTGTGTGTCATCTAATTTGAGGAAGGTCTTTTGACTGAAAGCTCATATGTTTTTGTTGTGCCCATCTCAGCATTTCCAGTATGTGGTGAGGAGCAATAAATCCTTTTCATAAAACTGTCTATATGAAATCAGATAGATTGCTACTCACCAGAAAGGGTAGGCACTGAGCAGCAAAAAAAGTACATTTAAAAGTATTCTATACAATTGCATAAATTCCTTCTTCAGAGGTATGCTATGTACATACAGTGTGTCTCTCCTGAGAATCACCTGGCACACTTTCCCTGGTGTTACAGCAAAAGTTTGTAGTTTCGTTTCTGCATTGTGTAGCTGGAGTCAGCCCAAACAAATAGTGCTCATCACATCGTTCAGGCAACACCTGGTTTTGACAGAAAACGCCATTTTGTTTGTCATCACAAACAAAATGATTGTTGAAGTGAATTTTGCAGGCACCTTCAATAGAGCAGCCACAGGTTAATGTAGTCACACATTTGTTTTATTGACGTGTATTAACAGGAACAATAAAACATGAAGAATAATCAGTACTCCAGCAGTAACAGCACTGCCCTAGCCCACACTGACTCACCAAGCATGGAGTGTTACTGTACCACTGCTGGATTGTTGTTTATTCATTTTTCATGCTTTACTGTAACTGTCAATACCTATTCATAAAATGAATATTAGACTAGACTAATTTGGGGGCACTCTATCAAGTGGGCATGTAAAATTTGATCAATCTTTTTTTATATTTTATTTTTATTTATTTACTTTTTTTTTTTTTTTTTTTGGACCAAACACAGGTGTCACTTGAAAGGTGTGATGAGCAGTAACTGTTTGAGCTGCCTCCAGCTACACACTGGAAAAATGTAATGAGTATCAACAATGTGGGATTCATAAATTCCTAGCTCCAATAGGAGTGAAGTAGGGAGATGGGCAAAAAGCGTCTTTTAAGCCCCTGCAGTACAAGCTGCCCTGCAGACAAACATGTTGTTTGGAATAGTAGAGGCCAGGTTAGTTGACCTCCTTGGCATGACACGCAACGTGAAACTGTCCTGTACGACACGCCTGATGTCTCGGACTAATATTAGCCTGTTTTACTGACCTATTTTGGAGGTACTAAACATCCAGATTGGCATGACTTAGCAGTGAGAGGGGGCAGGGAGGGAGGGGGGGGGGGGGCGAGTTAGATGTTGCAAGAGGGTGGAGGATGAGCTGGGCAGAGAGATGACAGAGGAGGAAGAGGAGGAGTTGAAGCAGATGGCAGACAGAGAAAGTTGTGGAGGTGGTGGACAGAGAAAGGGGGAGAAGGAGATGTATAGAGGAAGGCAGGGGCAAGATATAGTCAAAGAGAGGAGGTGGAGGATATGGACAAAGAGAGTGAGAAGGGGGAGATGGACAGATAGAGATGGATGGACGTGGTGGATGTAGACCTTTTTTGATAGTCAATACTAATGGAATAAAATGATGTACTGTTGCAGTTATATGGGGAATGTTATTTTACATGTTCAAAGTGACCCCCATTAGCACCCAAACAACATCGAGCTGCTCAACTGTTGAATTAACTGTGGGTGCTGGTGTCGGCATAATATCCACAAAGGATGTTTTGATGGTTTCTTGCTGCTCATTTATTGTAGCTGACTTCTATTGATAAATATCATTTTTCACAGTCCTCCATAGGTAGTGTCAAGAGGTGTAAAGTCTGGATACCACGGTGGGTACCCAACAGCTGCTCTTCTATCTATCCATTATCCAGGTAGATTCTCATCCGAGTAGGCTCTGACATCTCTGTGCTAGTGAAGCAGAGTGCTGTCCTGCTGTAGGTAAAATCTTTCCTTTCCAAACACCTCTAAGATAGCAGGAAAAATTGATGTTTGAAGCATACGGAGATACATGTAACCAATCATGGTACCTTCAAAGAAGAATCAAACCACACAATGAAAGTCCACACAACATATTAACACCAAGTAGGTTAACATGTTTGTCCACATAAATGCAGGATTTATAGAAGCCTAGTTTATGCAGTTGTGACAGTTTACAGTACTGCTCAGCTTGAACTGCACCTCTTCAGACCAGATAAACGTCCCTGCAAACAGTTCATCCTTGAGAAGCATGCTCTCAAACCGTTCACAGTACTCCATCCTTCGATGAGGGTTGTCCTTACTGATAATGTGGAGTGATCTTGGAATGTACACTTTTCACATTGCAGACTGTAGGATTCATAATATGCTTGATTGTCTTACCCTGCTTTCACAATCACCCTGTTTCACAGACTTTTGAGGTGACCTAGTAAAATGTTGCAACACAGCGGCACTGGAAGCTGGACTTGTTAATGCTTTTGGTTGGGCACACCCTTCCTTATGCACATCCTGAACACTACCATCAGCTTCAAATTTATCCCAAATACAATAAATTATTGAACACATTGTTGGCTGATTCCCATACACATTACTCTATTGTTTTTGTACCTCCATCATGTTTTCTTACTTCCAATACCACTTTAATACGGCCTTGCATTGCTCAAATGACAGTCTTACTTCATTCATTGCTGTGCTATCATCTGATGGAAAATGTGCACCAAGATCTGTTGAGAAAACAATGGACTATGCTACCACACAAAATTGCAACAATGTATCATTTTTTTCGAAATATATTAACTATCAAAGAGTGTCTACATTTTTCTGGACCCCTCTGTATGTCTGGGAACTCCCCCAAACCACTGGACCAATTTCGACCAAATTTGCTACACAATGAGCAAACTTCAAGAGTGACAGAACTGTGAGGTTTATAACTTCCTATGTCCAACAGATTTGACAGAATACTGAAAGACCTGAGTCCATTAGAACTACTGACAGCTTTGGGAGAGCCAGTCCTAACAAAACTCTACCATCTGGTGAACAAGACTTCAAGAGAAATATAATAATTCCATTCCCAAAGAAAGCAGGTGTTGACAGATGTGAAAATTACTGAACTATCAGTTTAATAAGTCACAGCTGCAAAATACTAACATGAACGCTTTACAGATGAATGGAAAAGCCAGTAGAAGCCAACCTCGGGGAAGATCAGTTTGTATTCCTTAGAAATGTTGGAACACGTGAGGCAATACTGACCCTACGACTTATCTTAGAAAATAGGTTAAGGAAAGGTAAACCTACATTTCTAGCATTTGTAGACTTAGAGAAACCTTTTGACAATGTTGATTGGAATACTCTCTTTCAAATTCTGAAGGTGGCAGGGGTAAAATACAGGGAGCGAAAGGCTATTTAGAATTTGTACAGAAACAAGATGGCAGTTATAAGAGTTGAGGGATATTAAAGGCAAGGAGTGGTTGGGAAGGGAGTGAGACAGGGTTGTGCCCTATCCCCAATGTTATTCAATCTGTATATTGAGCAAGCAGTAAAGGAAACAAAAGAAAAGTTTGGAGTAAGTATTAAAATCCATGGAGAAGAAATAAAAACTTTGAGGTTCGCCGATGACATTGTAATTCTGTCAGAGACAGCAAAGGACTTGGAAGAGCAGTTGAACGGAATAGACAGTGTCTTGAAAGGAGGGTATAAGATGAACATCAACAAAAGTAAAACAAGGATAATGGAATGTAGTCAAATTAAGTCGGGTGATGCTGAGGGAATTAGATTAGGAAATGAGACACTTAAAGTAGTAAAAGAGTTTTGCTATTTGGGGAGCAAAATAACTGATGATGGTTGAAGTAGAGAGGATATAAAATGTAGACTGGCAATGGCAAGGAAAGCATTTCTGAAGAAGAAAAATTTGTTAACATTGAGTATAGATTTAAATGTCAGGGAGTCGTTTATGAAAGTATTTATATGGAGTGTAGCCATGTATGGAAGTGAAGCGTGGACGATAAATAGCTTAGACAAGAAGAGAATAGAAGCTTTTGAAATGTGGTGCTACAGAAGAATGCTGAAGATTAGATGGGTAGAACACATAACTAATGAGGAGGTATTGAATAGAATTGGGGAGAAGAGGAGCTTGTGGCAAAACTTGACTAGAAGAAGGGATCAGTTGGTAGGACATGTTCTGAGACATCAAGGGATCATCAATTTAGTATTAGAGGCCAGTGTGGAGGGTAAAAATTGAAGAGGGAGACCAAGAGATGAATACACTAAGCAGATTAAGAAGGATGTAGGCTGCAGTAGGTACTGGTAGGTGAAGAAGCTTGCACAGGATAGAGTATCATGGAGAGCTGCATCAAACCAGTCTCAGGACTGAAGACCACAACAACAACAACAACATGTCCAACAGGAGCAGAGATAAGTGCAATAAATAATTTTTTTCAGCCTCTGCCATACAGGCTACCCTGAACAAGATGCATGTTACTTGGAAATAGTATTGGCCTGCCTGATTGGCTAGCTTTGCAGGGTAGCATGCACATATGGTGCAAGAAACAGTTTTCCCACCTCTGACATGTAGGCTGCCTTACACGACAGGCATGTAGTGTGGCGATAGGAGCAACCTGTTTTATCTACATTTCTGAGGCGTTTCCATTGATACATTATATCTTTGTATATACAAAACAGGATTTATGTATGTGGTTAATCATTCAAATAATGGTACACATACCACCTGCTACATGAGAATGAGCACTTTGGAGGTTAGAACCTCCTAACTCCAATAGGAGCACAGGTACTAAAAATAAAGTGTTTTGTATCCCTGACATGTAGGCTGCCCTGCATATTGTGTGGGTAGTATTGGCATGCCTTGCAGGTGGTATATGTGCAGATGAACACAGCTGGGTAGGGAGAGACGAGAGCATGAAATGGATAGGAGAAATAGAATGTAGATGAGACAGTTGGACAGAGGTGGGAGGATGAGGTAAACAGAGAGAAGGGGAAAGGTAGAGGCAGAAATGGAGAGGGAAAGGAGAAGACATACGCAATATATATGTCAAACTCTTATGCGAGTTAAGCCATGAGGAAGAAGTTACACATGCACAACTCACAACTCAAACACTCATGGGCACTGTCATCTACAGACACAAAGGTCCTACTGCAGTGAGCAACAGTCTCAGCTGGAATGAGTATGGGGACAGAGCAGAGGAGGGATAGTAGGGTACGGATGGGGGCATATGCATTGATGGGCCAGGGACAGCATGGTGGACTGTTTGGCACAGCATCAGAAGCCTGTACGGGGGGGAGGGTGAGGGGATGGAGGGGACTGGACAAAAGCAGAGAAATAGAAAAGACTACGTGGGTGCACTGGAGGAGGAGAGGGTTCTATCAGTGTGCAGGGGGAAGGGGGCTTTCATCATGCAAACAGGGAGATACAAACCAATAAAAGGCATCACTACAGAAAGAAATTAGTCATCAATTTACAACCATTTTTCTGTAAAATTTTCTTGAGACATTAAGAATTAACCTAGTCACACCTGTCTAATATATAATGAAAAATGAGCACATCCATTGCCAGCAAGCAAAATCTGTGATATGAAATGTGTAACAATCTTACAGCATTGATAAGTGTGGTTGTTTCAGTACATAATACCCTCTTTCAAATACTACCTTATGCAACATTCCTAACTATGTTCTGACACTCGATTAAAGATGAATCTACATCCTTGTTAATAATATACAATCTGAAAAACCAGCTTTACTGTGAATATGTTAATGTAAACTCCAATCGCATTATTCCTGCATGTATACAACATGCTTGCAACAATAGGCAGTACTGTTGGCAGGATAAACCTGAGTTTCTCCTGGTGTAAACAATTTTCAAACAACTTACAGGAATTCAGCCAAGTAGTATTGTGCGACCGCCGATATTTTGGGCGGGAGCACACCCCATCATTTTCAAGGCCAACTGCAATGGACAAGCGATGTACAGGCAAATTTAAATCCTCAGTTCTCAGACTAATGTAGGAAATATAACACACACACACACACACACACACAAACTGAACACTAGTGTCACCAAAGATGACCAAAGTCAGAGATATTGATAGACTATGAACTAGCAGGTGAGGTAACATTGACTATGTCCCTCTTTTTTTTTGACAAGGGAGAGAGCAGGATTCCAAAAAGAGTTTAAACAAAAACCTGCATCCCTGTTTACAAGGTTGCTCACAAATTTAATCTCAACTGCCTCCTTAATAACACTGTTTCAATAGCTGGACTTGCATTCCAATATCTCAGTGCTGTTGTATAACATAGCATGACCAGTACCCATGCAATGTTCAGCAATAGGAGATCTATTTGGCTGCTATAATTGTGTGTGCCTCTTATGCTCAGTAGATCGGTCCTCCACAGTCCTGATAGTTTGACCAATATACACCATGCCACAGCTACATGGAATATGATATATACCCACCTTACGCAAACCGAGATCATCCTTAACAGAACCCAAAAGCATTCTAATTTTAGATGCAGGTCATAAAACACATTTCACATCATAATTCCATAAAATATGACTGATGTTGTTGGAAGTACTTCCTACATAAGGCAAAAATGCAGTAGACTTAGGTGTCAACTCAGTATTATCATCAATCACTCGATGCACAGTTGGTCAACACACTTTCAATCTGTCTTTCACTATAACCATTTTGATGAAATGTAGCTTCAAGATGGGACAGCTCAGCTGGCAAAGTCCCAATGATCCATCATCCTTCCTCCTAACCAAAATGAGCAATTAGCAAGCAACCTTGTAAACAGGGATGGAGGTTTTTGTTTAAACTCTGTTAGGAATCTTGCTCCTTCACTTGTCAAAAAACAGAGGGACATAGTCAATGTTACCTCACCTGTTAGTTCGTAGTCTATCAATATCTCTGACTTTGGTCATCTTTGGTGGCACTAGTGAGTGAGTGTGTGTGTGTGTTATCTTTCCTGCATTAATCCGAGAACTGAGGTTTTAAATTTGCCTGTACATCGCTTGTCCATTGTAGTTTGCCTTGAAATTGGTGGGGTCTGTTCCTGCAGAAATATCAGCAGTTGCTGTAAATACTACCTGGGCACCATTTTGTGTTTAAGGGATCTCTGGCATAATATGATTAAAAGAGGGGCTAACTCAGCCACAAAACTGTACAGAATCTGACAGGGATTGCTTCAGATAATGGAGGTTTGTTCAGTTTTCATGTTTTTAGCTTCTTCTGGATATTTCTGGCATTGATATGTATAACACTAATTACTGCAGTGGTACAAAGATTACATTTGGCTGATACTCCTGTCTTTCCTTTGTAAAGGTACATTCAAGAACAAATTTAAGGATATTTGCTTTTGCTTTGTTACTCTCAATTTCAGTTCCAGTCTCATTTGTTAGTGTTTTGACATAAAATCTGCTGCCACTAACAGCTTTAACTTACCACCTGAACTTGTTTATGTTTTGTGAGAGGTTTTTCAATATATTCTGCTACAATCGTCATCAAAGGTAGAAGGCAACAGACATTGCTCTCCTGACAGCCGAATGAGTTTCATTCATCATCTCTCTATGTATAGGTCAATACTTTCAGAGCTATAATGCAATAGTCTCTCTTTCTTTAGAAGTTTCCTTATGTTAACTACACCAAGGAGCCTACTGCCCATCATGAACTGTTGTGCTATGTAGATATCTGTCAAACGCCACAGTATTTCTATGGGCTCCTGTCTAGAGCACACTGCCTCTTTATCTATTGTTTAAGATATAAGTGCTATATTAAGAACAAACACAGTTTATGGAATATAGTACTTTATAAAGCAACACATAAGATACAATGAAGTGCAGGAAATAACACTGAAAAATCACTGGTGCCATGAAAAAAAAAGCACTTGCCTCACAAGGCAGTGAGATTACAAGGCACAGAAAACACTAATGATGGCACCGATGTCCATTTTGTCGAACGATGACGGTGCTTGCTGCAGCACACAGCAGGCAGGCACTCGCAAGTAGGGACGGAAGTGATGAAGGGGTGGGATGGCGTGCCATCCTCCTCTCACAACACGCCATAGGGCAGGACAGGGAGCAGTACCTCCATAACTACATCCTTGTTGAGGTCAGCAGTCAGCAACAGAGACTTCAGGACCCAGCAACAGAGGTGAAGTCAGGTGCAGTTGAGGCTGCACTGGTGATGGCAGTTGAGGAGTGGGGGTGGAGGCAGGAACCCCAGACAGCAGTCTGGCAGGCTGAAACCCATGCTGCAGTGTGACAACGGTTCTGGGGGAGGCGGGGGACCTTATGGAACAGACACTGCTGTGCGAAGCTGCAGCTGGTCAAAGTGACAGGACATCCCCTCATTAGAAGTGTGGAAGAGGCACAGGAGCAGGCCACAGCAATGCTCAATGATGGCAGGAACCCAGATCAGCCAGTGGCCAAAACCACGAGCCCAGACAGGCACACCTGGACAAAACCATTGCAAAGAAGCAGACACCTGCACATGCGAAATGGGATGCAGCAAGTAGAAGATGTTCTGTGGATGGTGTCCGTGTGGCATCTCTGCTGGGCTCTTGTCCCCCACTACATTGAAATGGTTTGAACTCAAAAAGGGTCTAAAGCAGCATCAGAGAACCTGACAGTTACATACTTCAGCATCTGAGTTTAAAATTTCTGAACTGTGCATTCAGTCTCACCATTAGATTGAGGATTAAAAAGGGTCCAAATTCAAGAAACAGCCTGGGGGCTATTATCAGCAACCATGGTAAATGGAAGCACCTCAATTGCAAAAATCCTAGACAGGGCTGAAATAGATGCTAATGTGGATGGACGATGAAGGGAAACTTGTAATGGGTGTCGACTACAACGAGCAAAACTTATTTAGGAAAAACCCAGCAAAATTGACACGTAGGCACTCCCGTGAGCACTGTGGCATCGGCCAGGGGAAAAAAGACGGCTGTGGGCCACCTGCTGCTGAACACAGTGAGCACAAGTGGCAATAATCCACATCATGTCCCCATATATGCACAGTCAATACACTTGCTGGTCCACCAAAGCTTCGGTGTGGGAAGTCCCCTAATGACTGACACGGAGAAGCCGCAGTACATTATGGCATAAGGAAGTGGAATCATAACCTGGGGAGCAAGATCATCTGTAGCTAACAAAAGAATCCCATCAAAAACAGAAAGACAGTGCTGGAGGGAGAAGTGATTACGCAAAGGATCTGAGGCATAGTCGAGGGGTTTGTCTGGCCAATTATGCTGCCCAAAAGACAGGATCCAATTAAGCACAGGACTCGTCGCAACAGCTGATGCCATCGTGACACTAGTGATGAGGAAACAGTCGACTATATTCTGGTTCTTAATTTCTAAGTAGAAAGAAAGCAATTCATCCCAACTGAATGCCAGTCCTGCCTCAATTGAAAGGTGAGATAAAGCATCAGAGCTGGCGTGTTGTGCCATCGGACGGTAATGGATCTGATCTGATAATGATAACAGGAGAGGAAGAGGGCCCACCCCAGCAAGTCATGCACTGCCTTGTTCAGCATGGAAGCCAAAGGGTTAAAATAAGCAACCAAAAGCTTGTCATCCAGGATCAATGGAACTTAGAACCATAAAAGAAGACATGAACTTCCTTGAGGAAAAACACAATTACTTAAGCCTTATTTTCAATATGAGAATACCACTGATGAGTGGGAGTTAAAGTCTTGTAAGCATATGCTATGGATTGTTCAGACCAATTCATATTTGGGTACAAACACTACATGAAGACCATGCTGAGAGGCATCTGTAATCAACATGAGATGCTGACAAAGCTGAAAAGTGGCCACCAACACTGTATGAAGACCATACTGAGAGACATCTTTAGTCAATATGAGATGCTTCCACAGCTGAAAAGTGGCCAGACATGGGGCAGATTGAAGCTTAGATTTAAACAAACAAATGATCTGTCAAAAGCTGGAGACCAGAATAAGGGCACATTTTTACGCAAAAGCTTGTGCAGGGGGTGAGTAACAGTGGATGTGTCAGATAAAAACTTACGGTAGTATGCAATTTTATCTAAAAAATGCCTGCAGTTCCTTAATGGAGATCGACTGTAGCAAAGCTGAAATTGCATCAATATGGTGACACAATGGCTTGACCCTCGTGTGAGAAACCTCAAAGCCTACATAGTCAATTGAGGGCTTATAAAACTGAGGCTCAGCAAGATTCCACTCAAGACCTGCAGACAGTGGAAGCTGGGCACAGAGGCTGCCTGCTGTTCTAAAATGATTACGAAAGATTGTGTGTGCGTTAGTGATGCCAAAAGGCAAGTATTGATATTGGTATAGGCTGAAAGGTGTACTGGCAACAGGATGGCTCCTAGTGGCCTCATCCGAGGGGAGTTGTAGGTACAGTTCTGACAAATCAGTCTTGAAAAATTAGTAACTGCCTGATAATTTTGCAAGAAACCAATCAGGATAAGGCAAAGGGTCCGTACCTATCACGGACTGTGCATTAATCGTTACACCGAAGTCTCCGCAGAGGCAAAACTTACCTGTCATCTTCTTAATGGTGACCAGTGGTGTAGCCCATTAACTGGAAGAAAGAGGCTGAATGACATCCAGTGATGTCAAATCGTTTAATTCAGCCTTGACAGAGTCATGCAACATGACAGGCACCTGCCACGCTCAAAATAAACAGGGGCGGGCGGACTCTTTCACGGTAATGTGGGCCTGAAAGCTGATAGCACAACCAAGTCCAGGGGAAAATAGAGACAAAAACTCAGAACAGACGTACTTCAATTTCTGATATACAACTTGATCTGACACTGACATCATTAGCAATGGAGAAACCAAAAGAGTTACATGCATTAACACACAGTGGTCTGTGGTATGGGGATGATCCACAACAAGGAAGGTGAGAGAGTGAACACCAGAGAACTGGCCTAGGATCTGAATCTGCTGTTTATTGCAATTAATCAACTTCTATGACACCTGTGTGAGTGGACGCCCAATCCCACTTATGTATGTGCATTTAATAAAGTCACTGCAGCTCCTGTATCCACTTGCATTTTTGGTGGTTAATGAAACACATGCAAGTTGATAAACAATTTGTTCAGGTAGACAGTCATTGTAGAGATACAATTTAAGTTTGTCAAGACTACTGTGTCCATTACATTTGGAGAGGAGTTACACACCAATGCAATGTGGCCTTTCTTCTGACACTTATTGCAAGCAGCCCAATGCTTAGTGCACGAAGCATGGTCACATTGAATGAATAGTATGGGTGAGATGAAAGCGGGGCATGTGGCTGCTGTTGTGACATGGCCTGCTGCTAACCAACACTGCCCCATGCGATGCTGAGACAAAAGTTTTGCTGCATTCATGACACGTCAAAGGACTGTTCTACATTGAGCTGCGCGAGATTTGCCGAGCGGTCTGAGGCGCTACAGCCGTGGACTGTTCGGCTGGCCCTGGCGGAGGTTCAAGTCCTCCCTTGGGTGTAGGTGTTTGTGATTGTCCTTACGATAATTTAGGTAAAGTAGTGTGTAAGCTTAGGGCCTGGTGACCTTAGCAGTTAAGTCCCATAAGATCACACAGTCATTTTTTCCCTATATTGAGGACATCCATAAGTGTCCAATTCTTACACTGAAATGCTTCTTCATGGGCTTTCCATTCCAAGTACAGATGAATAATAACATCAAGAATCATGTGATCATTGTAGGATTTGTAATGGGTACTAGTGAGAAATTTACAGTGACAGCTTAATCCATGCAATTCTGTAGCTCAGGCTTTGTAAGATTGGTTTGAGCATTTCCGACAACGTTAAAATTCTAGAGCGTTGCAGTGACAAGCATTCTGTCACAATAACAGGTATACAGAAGCTTGCAGATTCCATCAACTGATAAGCTGGCCAGTTTTTGTAAAGGCACAAGTTGGCACAATTAACTGATAAATATGCAGCGAAAGCCGGGAAAGAAAGAATACCTTACACAAGTTTGTTTGAAAAACCCAGAAATGTTGGCACAACTTTATCTCATAGGAGTTCCAACCTTCAGCTGATTCATCATATGCTGCAAAGGGTGACAGTTGCACTGATGGGAGAGTAGCCTGTCACGAACATGCAAACGCTACTCGATTGAGAGCAGTGGTGAGAGCCTGCTGTTGTTCCATGAAAGCTTGCTGTTGGGCAATGATATGTTGAAGTATTTCTTCCAAAGATATGTTTTTCAGCTGACTGACAATAAGATGAAGAGAAAATGTAATCCCATCCTCATTGCCAAGTTTTCTGCAGCAAGAACACGATTTATGGAATGTAGTACTTTATAGAGCAACATGTCAGATACAATAAGTACAGGTTGTGTGTAGCACTGAACACACTGACTGGACAACAGTAATACAGGTAAGAGAATAGACTGAACATTTGTTTGCATCATATACATAATACTGCTTCTTTGGCTGCCCACAGGAGCATGACAGGGGGTCCATCCCATCACCCTTATAAGAGGGCCTGAGAAGTGTATGGGTGCACATTCTCTGAAATGGCATACATCATGAGTGAAGTTACCTCCAATAATTCTTTGTATTTCAACAATACAAGCACCTCATTGTCACTGAAGCCAGTTTAAATGTGTTTTGTTGCCATTAGGTCAAATACATTGCCATCATGAGTGGCATTTGAACTACCTGTTCTACATAGTTTTCAGAGAATGCATTTAGTGGAGTTTTGTCAGACATCTTGACATGCTTACCACTTTTTGCAAAACTGGAACTAACCCAATTGATTTTTGGCTAATTTAAGCATGACTGATGAATGTACACACTAGTGAAATGAGGTTTTCTCAATGGTTTTTGGTTATATCTAGAGGTGAGTTTAGTGCCTGATAGGAAGGCCTAACTACAGGTTAATGCCTACCCCTAATAATGAGTCATGCCCATGGATTCTTGCATGCAGCTTCAATTTCTGTCTTGGTGGATTTGAGTTCCTGCTGCTACAAACACCTCACTTACATTCCATATTAGGTTTTACTTCAATATACACTTACATTTTCCCTAAAAATGTCATTGCTTTTAATTTCAGGTTTCAACCAGCTATTTCATAACCTCCTCTACTTTTTAGAAACATTAGACACTACAACTCTATGATACTTCAGCTGTTAATCACTATGGTTTTATTTTAATTATCTTCCCTTTGTGACATACTGCTTATGATCGTACACGAATACTTCCCGGTCTCCTACATCTATTGTTATCTGGTTAAATGAGAATTCATCACATCCCAAACACAGTCAGCTACCTGAGTAGCAATCTCTGACATTTATTGCATACCTGACTCACTTATGGGTCCCTAATGTAATAATAACAGACCCTGTACTTCCTACAGAGGAAACAGCACTCACACAAGAGGATAGTTCTCAAGATACCAGTTATGTAACTCTCAGTAGCCCTCAACCATACACCCACTGGTAGCAGCTTCCAATCTGTTGACATTACTTCCTGCTGTTTCCAAATGTCAGCTAATTCATCCCATGTTCGAGAACAGTATTCACAGAGTAGCTGCACTGTGTATGGTGATATGTTTTACAGAAGAGTAAACATGTAACTTTAAACTGAGCCTTGTTTGCTAAGCCTGCGGATTCTATTTTAATTCCTGGGTCTGCTATGTTACACATATTAACAGTTGCCTTTAAGATCTGAAGTGAGTAACACACAAAAAGAGACTTCTGTTATGACAACAGAAAAACCTGCACTAAAAACAATTTAATGCTATGGTCACTCAAAAATTTATAAATAGCATTAACACACAACAAATGCACAATTTACATCCCTATGACACAAGAAAAGTAAAGGTAACACAATATGTCTGTAAAGTAGCTACAGTACTTAAAATGTCAAATTCCAATTTATGACAAAATATCAACAATAATGAAAAGGATAGATTGCTACTCACTGTAAAGATGACACACTGAGTTTCAGACAGACAAAATGAAAGAACACTCAGATTTCAGCCAGTGCTTTCTTGAGAAAAGTAAGGAAAACACACAAACATTCATTCAAGCACGCAATGCCTCATGCACAAATGATCACTATTTCTGGCTGTTCAGGCTAAACTGCAACTGTTACATTGAACAAAGGAATGAGGCAGAGAAAATGGGATATAGTGAGGAGGCAGAAGTGTGCTGTCTGACAGAGCACACAGGGAATAGGAAGTGGCAAGAAGAGACTGCCAGGTGTAGTGTTGAGAGCCTGGGCATAAGAGAGGGGAGACATGGAGAGGTAAAGGAGAGAAGCAGAAAATGGGAACATCAGAGGGTCCCAGAGAGCAATGCACAGTGAGGGTGAGGAGGTGGTAGGACAATTGGGAAGAAAACTGTTGGGTAGTGGGTACTGGGAAAGGCGAGTATCATAGGTTGAGGCTTGGATAATTTTGGGAGCAGAAAATGTGTTGTAAGGATAACTACCATCTGCAGAGTTAACAGAGGTTGGCGATGGAGGGGAGGATCCAGGTGGCCTGGGTTGAGTAACAGCCTATGAAATCAAGCACGTACAGACTGACAGTTATTGAACAATGTGAAACTAAATTGTCATAATTTCTGAACTGTTTGCATTAGGACATTAAAACTGCACGGTTGGCTGTGAAGCATGATGGGAATTAGTATGCACCATATGGTTTGGTTTAGCAATGAAGCCCACTTTCATTTGGATGGGTTCATCAGTAAACAAAATTTGCGCATTTGGGGGACTGAGAATCCACATTTGCAATTGAGAAGTCTCTGCACCCTCAATGGGTGACTGTGTGGTGTGCAATGTACAGTCACAGAATATTATGTGTGATATTCCTTAACGGCACAGTGACTACCGAGTGGTACGTGAAGGTTTTGGAGGACGATTTGATCCCTATTATCCTAAGCGACCCTGATTTCAGCAAGATGTGGTTCGTGCGAGACGAAACTTGATCCCACTGAAGCAAGAGAGTGTTTGATGTCCTTGAGGAGCACTTTGGGGACTGCACTCTGGCTCTGGGGTACACAGAGGCCATAGGCATGGGCACTGATTGGCTGGGTCTGAACACTTGCGACTCCTTTTTGTCAGGCAATATTGAAGACAAGGTGTTCAGAAATAACCCCAAAACCACTGCTGAGCTAAAACAGCCATTCAGTGGGTCATGCAGAATTTCACTAGGTGTCTGCACCACATCATCGGCAATGATGGGAGGCATATCAAATATGCCATAACCTAAATTTGAATATAGTGACATTTACATGTTGAATAAAGTGTGTGCACACTGTAGTTTGTAACAAATTTACTTTCCTTTTTTCACATAGGTCAATAATTGTCACCCTGTATGTTCAGCTGCATATTATACCAAAGGGTGGTCCACTCTGCTCTAGGCCACAGTTCGGTAGTGACCATTAATCTCAATGCACAGCCAGTATGTCGATGACTGCTTCCACAGGTGGCCCAGCCTCTGATGGGGTAGGATGAGCCTGTGACAGGACTGGGATAGGAAGTTCTGTGTGGGTCGACTGGGCAGGTCTTCCACCTGGGGCTTCAAAAGGGATATGAGCCCTGTGTCAAGGAACTGGCATTGGGATTGGCATAGGGATGGACAAGGATGTTGTGGAGTTCAGGTGGGTGACAGAACATAGCGTTACACGGGCTGGGAAGGAATCTTAGGTAGGATGTCCCTCATTTCAGGGCATGATAAAGTCCTGAAAAAAGGATGTGGTTCAGTTGGTTTAGTCTGGGGTGGTACTGGATGACAATGAGGGTGTTCCTTTGCAGCTTGTTCTTGGGAGTGGTGGAAGGATTGGGGGGGGGGGGGGGGCTGTTGTGATGTGGCATGTGCCAAGCCACCTTTGAAAGCAGACTTGTATTGCTCTGCTGCAATCACTGCCAACTAACAGTCTGCCATGATGAATGGTCATCACCACACTGTGGCCAAAAGCAAAGTGGACCACCCTTTGGCATAACACGCAGCTGAACATAAAATTTTTAATTTCAATGGCTGCTTCACAACTAAGGGCATCTAGATTCCCCATCCCCATTAACTGCCAGTTTTTCTGAATTGTGCAGATGGGAGCTATACTTACAACACACTCCCAAAATGATCTCAGCTACAACCTACAATAGCCACTTCTCACAGCACCCTTGACCTAACACTTTTCTTCTCCTCTGTCATACCACCTCCTTCGAATTCACGTCCCCTCATCCTCATTGTGCACTGCTCTCTGCCAAAGTGTCCACAAGCCTTTTCCACTCTTTGCTCCTCTCCTTGAAGGAGGAAGATGAAAGAAGATTGGAGGCATTAGAAATGTGCATATGGAGAAGAACAAAAAAAAAAGGGAAGACTGAGTATGGAATGAAGAAGTATTAAGAACAGTTGGAAAAATTCAGAAATGAAAAGACTGGCTATGCACAGACAAAAGTGGAAGAGGCTTAACTCATGACAAGATCTGCCATAAGGCGAAACACCATACTAATACTACCTCTCCTTTCTGCTCACCATTTCCGACTCCCCTTTTCTGATGGGTCCCTGATGCTGCACATGGCAGCTTTGTCCTGCCGCCTTATAATACATGCGTGCTTCTCCATACCCTCCCCCCTGCTATCCCTTACCCTGCTATACCACCACCTTCCCTGCGCTCTGTATTGCTGCTTTCATTCAGTGCAACAGTTCCAGTAAGGCCTGAAAGGCCAGAGATAGTGGTTGTGTGTGTGTGTGTGTGTGTGTGTGTGTGTGTGTGTGTGAGATAGAGAGAGAGAGAGAGAGAGAGAGAGAGAGAGAGAGAGAGAATTGCCTGCTTGAGTGAGTGTGTAGATGTTGTTTCCTTTTTTTCTGAAGAAGGCTTTGGCTAAAAGCTCAGTGTCCTTTTATTGTGGCTGTCTGCAACCCAACATGTCACCTTGATGGTGGATGGAAATCTGTCCTTTTCATAACTGTTGATATTCCACCATGGACTTTGCGTTGTTTGTTTTTACTACAAAATATGTTATGTACATCAGTATCCAGTATCCAGCCTGATCTTATTATTCAACTGGGACAGGACAGTAGGTCAATATCAGGTGGAAACTGGATTTTCATAAATTATGAAAACTAACCTTTTACCTGTGGATGCAAGCAGCACATATATTGCAGCCATCTGCTCTTTCCACTTCTGTCTGTTCATCTCTTCCTCTTTCCACTGTTTTTCCATTTCCTTCTTTCCTCATCCCCCTTGCCCATCTCCTTCTCTGACCTGTCTCTATCAGTCACCCTCTTTCTCTCTGTCCACCCTATCCTCCCCCCCCCCCCACCCCCACCTCCTTATCTGTCCCCTCTTCTCCCCACTCTCTCTGTCTATCTCATCTTCCATCTGCCTGCCTCCTCCTCCCCTCTCTCCATCTCCTTCTTCCCCACTCTCTATGTCCATCTCTACTCCCATCTCTCTGTCCACCTCCTCCTCGCATTTTCACTGTTCATTTCATCTTCCTGCTTCTCATTACCCATCTTCTCCCCTCCTCCTCTCCCTGCTCAGCCTTGCTCATCTGCATGTGCAGCACCTGCAATGCATGCTGCTGCTGATGATGATATTTGGTTTTTGGGGCACTCAACTGCACAGTCATCAGTACCCGTACAAAGTCCCAGTTTGTATACAGTCCAATTTTTACACAATTCAATCTAACCACTGTCGCAAGTGATGATGATGATGAAATGATGAGGACAACACGAAGACTCAGTCCCCAGGCAGAGAAAATCCCCAACCTGGTTGGGAAGTGAACACGGAACTCCATGATCCAGAGGCAGTAATGCTAGCCACTGGACCACAAGCTGTGGACCCACGCTGATATTACCTGCACAACACACCTGTCAAGCAGGGCAGCCTAAATGTTAGAGGTTGAAAGCATTTTTTAACTGTATCTCCACTCTCCTATGGCGGCTAGGGGAGGCAACACCCACAGTGCTGATTCTCAGATAGCAGGTAGTATGTGTACCAGATTTGATTGAAATTCATCCAGTGGTTTAGGAGAAGATGTTGAACATACACATTTATGAGGGCATGCTGAAAAGTAATGACTCTGAATTTTTTATTCTGTTCTCAATATTGGTTGAGGTATTACATGTCCCACATATTACTCAGTCATATTGCCTACTTCAATGATGAAACCTGCAACTATCTCCCACTAGCGAGCTCAGAATTGTAGTATGGAACATGGCGATGTTAATGTACTGTTTGTGCTTGAAAAATAGCGTTCTATAATGTGTTGCAAAAACTTAAGGAACATCTAGAAGGACTTCATTTTGATGGTGTTGCAGCATTTTAGGCAGAGATCTGTCACCAAAGTCAAACATTCTACAGTGATAGAATCAACAAAATGGTCTCTCATTGTGGGGAGTAACTTTATTGGCAGGGTGACCGTCGAGAAATACTGTGTAGAGGATGGATATGTGTGCGTGTGTGTGTGTGTGCGAGTGTACACCTGTCCTTTTTTTTCCCCCTAAGGGAAGTCTTTCTGCTCCCGGGATTGGAATGACTCCTTACCCTCTCCCTTAAAACCCACATCCTTTCGTCTTTCCCTCTCCTTCCTGAAGAAGCAACCATCGGTTGCGAAAGCTAGTAATTCAGTGTGTGTGTTTGTGTGTTTTGTTCATTGTGCCTGTCTGCCGGCGCTTTCCCACTTGGTAAGTCTTGGAATCTTTGTTTTTAATATATTTTTCCCATGTGGAAGTTTCTTTCTATTATATTTACATCACCATTAATAAGAGTTAAATTGCTTACTTATGAAAGGCCTCTTGTTATATTTCTTTATAAATATACTTTTGTAAGAAAATGAAATCTTAATGCTTCCATACATCATTTGTTTGTGAAAGCTTACTTCTCCATTGCTCCAACACTGTCATTATATCATAAGTAAAATGTATTTATTTAAGAAAGGCCTCCTGGCACAGACAAGAGGCTTTTCATAAGTAAAAGTAGCTGGACTGGGAATCAAATTTTTTTTTTGTTAATTTAGTTCTATTGTGTTGGTCAACTTGTTTTCTGTTGAAGTTTCCTGGGCATCCACTTTGTATTTACACTCTGACTGTGCAAAGCAAGTTTCATTTTAGTTTTTTATAAATATTGTTTTTAAAGTGTTCTGTGGCCCAATCGCTCTGTGGATCATACAAATTCATTTAACATTTTTGTAATTGTTGGAGAATTTGGACTTATGGCATGTAAAAAAGCACGATATTGGTGAAAAAAGAGTGAGGCAGCTAAAAGAGCTATGATTTAGGGGTAAGAGCCCTAGATATCGCATATAGAGTATCGACTGCTGATATGGGGACATTCTTCTCACATGACTGAAACTCTACAAATTCGAAATAAGGCAGTATGGGCAATGAGCAATGATGGTAAATGAGAGCACTGCTGGCCACTATTCATACAGTTCAAAATATTAGCAGTCATTGATCTCTAGATGTATGTCTAAGCAATGTATGTGAAAAACAATATAGCAGATTTCAAAATGAGGGAAAACATACATCAACATAACACTAGTTGCAAAATAAGATCAGATATGCACCTAGGCGCAGGGTGGCAAGAATACAGAATCCATAGCTTAAGAATATTTAATAAACTTCCATTTTCCATTTGGTCAGTTCACTTAACTAGCATCAGGAGCAAGCTACTTATTAATTCTTTCTACGATATAATTGAATTTATGAATACAAAATTAATTTACATTAATTTTTAAGGTTTTCATTTTGTGACATCATTGCCTGTATTTATTTATTATTTTACTGTTTAACATATCATTTCTAGGTTCTATTTGGAATGTGTAATGCTCATTTAGTTTTAAGGTACTTCTGAAGGAAAATGTAATATGCTATCAATATAAAATGCCTATTCCACGCATGGTTAAATAAAATAGTAATTCATTTCCTGTGAAGACTAGTCACTATGCTTCCAAGGAAGTCAAGTACTTAGACATAAAGTTTGACTTTAAAATAATGCATTCTTCATTCAGAGAAAAATACAGTTTAACTGATTCTGATTGTAAATACAGTTATTATTATAAAATTTATGAGGGGCATCTTTGAACTGTGAATTGTTTCATTCATCTCATGACGTGCATCTGCAATCCATTTGTTTTGTGTACATGAGATGTGTAAAAAATTTATAATTCAGTTACAATGATTTTTACACTAGTAAATAATAGCACTAAAACAAATAATAACACTATAAGGACATATCTTGGAATATCTAACACATTGTATTCAGCTCAACTTTCCAGTTTGCCCTGCATGAATTCATTCACTGAGAAATAACATTTCAGTATCAGTGCCTCATGTAGCTTACTTTTAAGTGGACTGAAATTCACCTGCATCAAATTATTCTCTTTTCATTTATTACAAATTTAATTCCCATTTATTGATGTCTCTTGGCATACAGTCTCAGGCAGTGGGTGGGAAGCACAAAATTTTCTTTGTTTCTATTAAAATGTGAATGGACAAAATGGTTTCCCCCAAATAATTCATTTCTGGTGCACAAAAATATAATAATTTCATTTATGTATAGGAATGGCAAAGAGAATATTTAAAATTTTGTAAATAATGGATGACGTGGTTCTTTATTATTTAAAGTGCACATATATCAAATGATTTTTTCTGTATTTTTTAGTATTCGTACTATGTTTGTGGCAAAAAAATACCATACCCAATAATGGATTCAAAGTAGCTTGTATATGCTACTTTTCATGTGTCCATGTCAGTTGCAGTTGATAACATTTGCATTGTAAATGCAAAGCTGCTCAGTTTGTTTGCTAGGAATTATGTTTGCCTGCTATCTCAAATTTTTATCTACATTTAAATCTAAGAATTTGATTGAGTCAGCTTCTTTTATATTTTGGTTAATGTGAACAATCTTAACCTGCTCACATTTTGACTGTTTGGTTCGAATTGCATGTGAGTCTTGGATTGTTTCTTTCTTCTACTGAAAGACTGGTGTTCTGAAGAAGGTACCTGGGGAAGGATGGTGAGGCTAACTCAGAGGTAAAGATTTCTTGGAAGGTGATGAGCAGATGGTAGGATGAGATTGGCGGAGAGTCATGGTTGGAGGCTGGCATGAAAAGGAAGAGGCACGGTTCAGTGATGGAACAAGGGTGGTTTTGGTTGGAGGGATTGGTGGCAAAGAAGTGCTTCCATTGCAGGGATAGGGAGAAGGACAGTAGGTTTTTTACAAGTCCAGCATGATTAAAATTGGGTGTAGGGCTAAAGTTGTGTGGTTTTGATGAAATGGTTAACAACAGTATTATGAGAATGTTTTGGCTCTGAATTTGGTGAAGAGTTGATAGGGAGGTTTGACAAATTAGACAGCATAATTCAATAGCAATTATTGTTTTATCTAAAAGTCTGCATTTAAAAGAATCTTCCCTTACAATTCAGTTATTCAAAAACAGAAATCTTTAGTTGTATCATGTACAAAGCCAGCGAACAACACTACCTAAGAATAGTGTTAATTCTTGTAAACCTATGAAAGAAACAGTTAACAGCCATTTGAGTCAGTCTGTGGGAGGTTGTGATATAAGCAAGATCTGCACCTGAAATTACTGAACAGTGTACCACAGACAAGTTAGCACAAAGTGCAAGTCATGAAAGGTGGCGAGTTTTATCTAAATTCAATGTCTGAGGGTTTATACAGTGATTGTTTTTCAATGACTGACTGAATTAACAATTAATCTTAAGAACTGTGTTGATTTTCAATAATGTTTTCTGTAAACTGTGGCAATGGTATTGGACTGTGAACTACATTATTTCCAAATTGCACTGGTGTGCAGATCTTTTTTCATTTTTATATGACTGTTCACTTAGAAGAACAGTGTAACTAGTGACTGTGTTACTGATTTACTTGCCATACACAAACTTAAGTCACCTCAGTATTACACTCCTGGAAATTGAAATAAGAACACCGTGAATTCATTGTCCCAGGAAGGGGAAACTTTATTGACACACTCCTGGGGTCAGATACATCACATGATCACACTGACAGAACCACAGGCACAAAGACACAGGCAACAGAGCATGCACAATGTCGGCACTAGTACAGTGTATATCCACCTTTCGCAGCAATGCAGGCTGCTATTCTCCCATGGAGATGATCGTAGAGATGCTGGATGTAGTCCTGTGGAACGGCTTGCCATGCCATTTCCACCTGGCGCCTCAGTTGGACAAGCGTTCATGCTGGACGTGCAGACCGCGTGAGATGACGCTTCATCCAGTCCCAAACATGCTCAATGGGGGACAGATCCGGAGATCTTGCTGGCCAGGGTAGTTGACTTACACCTTCTAGAGCACGTTGGGTGGCACGGGATACATGCGGACGTGCATTGTCCTGTTGGAACAGCAAGTTCCCTTGCCGGTCTAGGAATGGTAGAACGATGGGTTTGATGACGGTTTGGATGTACCATGCACTATTCAGTGTCCCCTCGACGATCACCAGAGGTATACGGCCAGTGTAGGAGATCGCTCCCCACACCATGATGCCAGGTGTTGGCCCCGTGTGCCTTGATCGTATGCAGTCCTGATTGTGGCGCTCACCTGCACGGCGCCAAACACGCATACGACCATCATTGGCACCAAGGCACAAGCGACTCTCATCGCTGAAGACGACCCGTCTCCATTCGTCCCTCCATTCATGCCTGTCGCAACACCACTGGAGGCGGGCTGCATGATGTTGGGGCGTGAGCGGAAGACGGCGTAACGGTGTGCGGGACCGTAGCCCAGCTTCATGGAGACGGTTGCGAATGGTCCTCGCCGGTACCCCAGGAGCAACAGTGTCCCTAATTTGCTGGGAAGTGGCGGTGCGGTCCCCTACGGCACTGTGTAGGATCCTACGGTCTTGGTGTGCATCCGTGTGTTGCTGCGGTCCGGTCCCAGGTCGACGGGCACGTGCACCTTCCGCCGACCACTGGCGACAACATCGATGTACTGTGGAGACCTCACACCCCACGTGTTGAGCAATTCGGCGGTACGTCCACCCGGCCTCCCGCATGCCCACTATACGCCCTCGCTCAAAGTCCGTCAACTGCACATACGGTTCACGTCCATGCTGTCGCGGCATGCTACCAGTGTTAAAGACTGCGATGGAGCTCCGTATGCCACGGCAAACTGGCTGACACTGACGGCGGCGGTGCACAAATGCTGCGCAGCTAGCCCCATTCGACGGCCAACACCGCGGTTCCTGGTGTGTCCGCTGTGCCGTGCGTGTGATCATTGCTTGTACAGCCCTCAAACAGTGTCCGGAGCAAGTATGGTGGGTCTGACACACCAGTGTCAATGTGTTTTTTTTTCCATTTCCAGGAGTGTAGATTACTGCAGTCAAACAGTTACATTATACAAAATTAATCGAGCGCAGTATGTGGCTAGCTGTTATCCATACATAAATTATAGTAAATGGGACTTGATCTGAAAACTGTAAGTTATTCAACAACAAAGTGCTATTAAAGTATTTGGACTGAAAACCTGGTGTGGACCACACCATTTAAAATAACGTGATTTAGACAACCACTTTTCAGCCAGGCCTGATGAAGGCACAGCTACCTATTAAGGGCATATTTACACAGGTTATTACGGCTGTGGTTCAGCATCCATGTCAAAGCTACCAACCATTTCCTTCACTGACTCTCCACCACAATCACTCCTTTAAGTCCTGGATCACTACCAGTCACAGTTGACACTACTTCCCTTTACACCAACATGCCTCATGACCATGACCTTGTGTTATTGAACATTACCTCTCCTAACATCCTCGAGACTCCAAACCTACAACCTCATTCCTCATACATCTTACTAACTTTATCCTAAATCACAACTACTTTTCTTTCAAAGGGGAAGTGTAAACGAAATCTATGGCACAGCCATGCACACATGCACGGCACCCTCCTGTGCTAACCTGTTTAGGGGTCATTTAGAGATAACTTTCTAGCCTTCCAAAACTCCAAACCACTGGCCTGGTTCACATTCATTAATGATATCTTCATGATCTCAGACTCAGGGCTAAGATAACCTAACCTCATTTCTTCACAACCTCAACACCTTCTTCCCATTCATTTCACTGGGCCTTTCTCAACCCACCATGCCACCTTCCTGGATATCAACCTTCTCCTCCTTGATGGCTCCATCCACACCTCTGTTGACATTAAACACACCAGCCACTAACAGTACCTGTATTTTCACAGCTGACATCCCTTCCACACTGAAAAATCCTTTCCATACAGCACGGCCACTTGCCAACAGTATATCTGCTGTGAGAAGAACTGCCCTACGCAGTAGCCTTCACAGTCAGGCACTCTCCCCCCCCCCCCCCTCCCCCGACCTAGTCTGCAAACAGCTTTTCCTTGCCATATCCCCACACACCCACAATCCTCCCACAACCTCCAAACCCCTGGTACAAAGGAGCACCACTTGTGATGATGAAGCAAACTGCGATCTCTTTACTTCCTCTCTTGTTTTGCCATCTGCCTCCATAAATTCATTTTATTTTCATTTTTGCCTAATTACCATTAACATGCATGAGTATAATATCAATTGCCATAAAAAGAAAAGTTTGGCACTCAGTCTTAAGGAATATAGCACTAGGTCTAATTTTGTGCTTAGTTTTGAGTATGTAATTAATTTTGTAAGTTATTTTGACCATTCCTAGTTAATATCTTTTGTTGTAGGGTGAAATCAGTTATTGTTTTGTGACTTAGATTCATTCCATTGTTGACTTATAAACAAATATACATTGTGTACTAATTATAAACATAAGGCAAGATCAACTACTAGGATTCTTCAAGTATTTATTTGGCTCCATTCGGAAACATATCAGCAAAGCCAGCCCTTTACTAATTCCAAAATAATTACCAGGTTTGTCAAACATATTTTTGTATAACTATATCTGTTAATTTCATTATTTAAGCAAATAATTTGGCCTAAACTTTGTGATAGAAGAAACTGATAAAAAGGTGGAATTTTTTCATGTATTCCGTTAATTGAATAAGATACATTTTAATTATAATTTCTGTCACTTAAACACTGAACAATGTATCGTTGCATTGCCTATTATTTACAAATAGCACAAACATCCCCCACTAAAATTAAGGGAATTATAAATATACCAAAAAAAGAGCTCATGTGGTGTTGATGTAGTCTCTAACAGAAGTTTGAAGTGTTACTCTAATTCAATAAGTGGAGGCCTTAGTGATGTATGTAATGCTTCGTTGCCACAGGGAATTTTTCCAGACAGAATGAAATATGCAATTGTCAAACCTCTTCATAAGAAAGGAGACAAGAGTGATTTAAATAATTGTAGACCAATCTCATTGCTGATTTCATTTTCAAGTTTCTAAGTTCAAAAAATTTATGTATTCAAGAGTAGTCTCACATTTAAGTGAAAATAATTTACTCAGCGTGTCACAGGTCAGATTCCGGAAGGGTTACTCGACTGAGAATGCTATCTACTCATTTACCCATCAAATAGTACAAGCCCTAAATAACACATTATAGCCAGTTGGTATTTTCTGTGAGCTTTCCAAGGCATTTGACTTAGAAAAACTCAGGTTGTCTGGAACTGAAGGCTACACACATAGCTAGTTTGAATCATACTTAATGAAAGAAAGCAGCATAACACAAATAATGTTGGGAGGGTGGTAAAGTCTAGTGAATAGGGAGTAATCACAAAAGGGGTACTGCAGGGTTCAATTTTGGGTCCTCTGCTGTTACTTATTCACGTGAATGACCTCTCACTTAATGTTCAGCAAGCAGAACTAGTACTTTTTGGTTCAAGTGGTTCATATGGCACTGAGCACTATGGGACTTAAGGGCTGAGGTCATCAGTCCCCTAGAGGCAGGATTCAAACCTGTGACCGTAGCGGTCGCGCGGTTCCAGACTGGTGCGCCTAGAACCGCTCGGCCACTCCGGCCGGCTGTACTTTTTGCAGATGACACAAGTGTTACATAATAAATTCCATTCCAGAAAAAAGCAGCTGAAGCTACTGTTAAGGATGTCTTTCATAGAATTATTAAGTGGTTCTCAGAAAATTGACTCTCCCTTAATTTTGAAAAAACTCACTATATCCAGTTCTGTACACTGAATAGAGTCATACTGACAATTAATGTAGCATGAGAATAGGGCTCAGTTAACAGGGTAGATTTCTGCAAATTTTTGGGTGTTCAAATTGATTTTATAATCCTATCTGCAGACAAAGGCTCCACCACCGTAATTGTGAACTACGAGGATTACGTGGCAGAAGGACTCTGTCAGCTGTCAGATTCTTCCACCTACAAACCATGCTACAGTGGTCCCATTCCGGCAATCCAGCAAGATCTCCAGTCACTACTCAATTCCTTAGGCCACATCTGAGAACCTCTCCTCAGAGTCCATCTCTCTACTTCCCCCTACCACCCCCCACACTCCCAACTTCTATATGCTTCCTAAAGTACATAAACCCAACCAACCAGGACACCTCATTGTGACTGGTTGCTGTGCCCCCACTGAGAGAATCTCTGCTCTCGTAGACCAACACCATCAACCTATTACCTGGAACCTATCCTCCTATATAAAAGATACCAACCATTTCCTCGACCGACTCTTCACAGTTCCTCTCCCTTTACCACACGGTGCCCTGCTCGTCACTATTGATACCATCTCCCTGTACACTAACATTCCTTATGCCCATGGCATTACTGCTATTGAACACTACCTTTCCAGACACCCTATGGATTCCAAACCAACAACCTCCTTCCTAGTCTCCATGACCAACTATATCCTCACCCACAATTACTTCTCCTTTGGAGGCATTAGCTACAATCAAATCTATGGTATGGCTATGAGCACCTACATGCCACCATCCTATGCTAAACCTATTCATGGGCCATCTAGAGGAATCCTTCCTAAAAACCCAGAATCCTAAACCCCTCACCTGGTTCAGATTCACTGATGACATGTTTGCTACCTGGATTGTAGATGAGGACTCCTTATTCGCATTCCTCCAGAACCTCAACAACTTCTCCCCCATTTGCTTCACCTGGTCCTATCCAACCCAACAAGCCACCTTCCTAGATGTTGACCTCCGCTTCAGAGATGGCTACATCAGTACATCTGTCCATATCAAACCTACTAACCACCTGCAATACCTCCATTTAGACAGCTGCCACCTGTTTCATACCAAGAAGTCCCTTCCGTACAGCCTAGCCACCTGTGCTCATCGCATCTGCAGTGACGAGCAGTCCCTCTCTAAATATACCAGGGGTCTTGATGAAGGCTTCACTGACCCTAATTATCCCCCAACCCTTGTAAAAAAAAAAAAAAACAAATCTCCCGTGCCTTATCTTTCCAGTCTCTCACAACCTCCCAAAGTACCACACTCCGGCCACAGAGGAGCATTCCCCTCGTAACTCAGTACCATCCAGGAGTGAAGCAACTGAATTATAGAGTATCGATTACCTCTTGTCGTGCCCTGAAATGAGAAATGTCCTACCCTCCATCCGTAGTACTCCGCCATCCACCGAACCTACACAACATACTAGTCCATCCTTACAGGACCCCTGCTCCCATTCCCTTAGCTCATGGCTCATACCCCTGTAATAGACCTAGATGCAAGACCTGTCCCATACATCCTACCACCACCTACTCCAGTCCAGTCACTAACATTACCTATCACATCAAAGGCAGGGCTACCTGTGAAACCAGTCATGTGATCTATAAGCTAAGCTGCAACCACTGTGCTGCATTCTATGTAGGCATGACAACCAACAACCTGTCTGTCCGCATGAACGGCCACTGACAAACTGTCGCCAAGAAACAAGTGGACCACCCAGTAGCTGAACACGCTGCCAAACATGATACCCCTCATCTCAATGACTGCTTCACAGCCTGTGCCATATGGAGCCTTCCCATCAACACCAGCTTTTCTGAATTGCGCAGGTGGGAACTTTCCCTTCAATACATCCTACGTTCCCGTAACGCTCCTGGCCTCAACCTTCGTAAGTCACAGTCCTCACTCATCCAGCCCTTCTCCCTGTTCCCATTCCAGCACTACACAACCATAATTTCACCGTCACAGTCTTTTAATTTTGTTTTATTTAAATTTTTGTTTTTATTTCTCTCCTTCCGCTACTTACCCCCTCCCCCTTCTTACCAACCCTCTGTCTAAACTGAAAAACTTCACTGTCTGCCACTCCCACCATACTACCACTCCCTCTCCCTGCCCCAGCCTCCTCCTTACCCCCACCCAGTTGCCACTACCATCATGCACTTGTGCTGTTGCTCGCAGTGTAGTTTCAGCTGTCTAAGATTGCAGATGTGTGTGCAAGTTGTGCTTGCATGAGTGTGTGTGTGCGTGTGTGTATGTGTATCTACTGCTGACAAAGGCCTTAATGGCCAAAAGCTATGATTGTGTCAATCTTTTTATTGTGCCTATCGTGGCTCAGCATCTCCACTATATGGTGAGTAGCATCTTTCCTTCTCTTGTATTGTTACCCATTCTGGATTTTCCAGTATTAATGTAAAGTTGATCAACATCCAGAACAATGAATACAGAGGCACACAATATAGCACGAAGTCTATAAACATTCTACAGGCTATGGGGTTTGGCTACATGTGTCTAATATGATATCTATAACAATAGTAGCAATGACTTGAGTGATACTTACTTGATGTGCTCTCAGTTTTGGATGCGAGATTTGCCAGACTCTCAAGGCTCCCATATGACAGGAGGGACTTTGTTTTGGCAATAGCATCCCAAGAGTCTGCTCTGTGGTTGAGCCCACCAAGCATTGCAGAAACTGTAGTGACAAATATGAAAGCCAAAATTGTACATGCAAAAAATTATTCACTCAAAAGAAGTTTACTTTCAATAAGGTAACATTGTGATACAGTTTTATAAAGTTGCTTTGTCTCAATAAAGTTAATGAACAATGAAAAAAAAACACTTTGTGCAAATGCATTTCAGACACTGTTATACTCGACTCCTTAGTTTTCCTCTCTTCACCTTTCCAGATTTTCAAATCTATATTGTTGCATTCCATTGTTCACTTCCACATTGTGCTGTTGTAACACTGGCCAACTTTTTCTTTTAGGTGTACAAAAAGCCAAAACCCACTCTCTTTCTATCCCTGCTCTATTTTCGCTGACTCAGGAGCCCCTGGTTTCATAGCTTTGAGTGCCATTCAAATCCTTGTATGTGATTACTTTTATGCCACTAGGCTGCCACAGTCTGATATCGGACAAGTTTTACTTTTCTGCCAACATTGTAAGACTTGTCGTCAATACACAGTGGCGATTAAACACAAAAAAGATGGCGATTCTTAAGCAGAGCATTATGAAAGAAAATACATGAACAGGAAGCGAACATTGTAATGCATGAGGAGGTGTGACATAGCAAACTGATAAGAATGGTGGGGAAAGTAATCAACAAAAATGCCAGAATGAGAAAGATAATCTGGTGACGAATTATTATTTTGAAGAAAGAGCAGTTTGATAGTTATAGTGACTACAATGTTTGGCTGGTATTAAGATATTTGGATTTCAAACCTAGCAAGCATATGTATTTTCAGATGTTCTGAATGTAATATTCATTTTTTATTCTTTTCAAATATCAAGAGCTCAAGCTTCACAGTGCCTCAAAATACATATTGACTACAATTTCACTGGAAACAGGTAGGAGAAATGTGATCTTCATTCTGCTCTCCAGTGATACTGGGTGAGCCTTCCATTTGTTTTCAACTAGGGTTAACGTCATGATTAAAGGAAATGTTGGTCGCTGGGTAAGACATACAAGAAACATTTTTAAAGAAATGTCTTTTGGATTATAATGTCAAAATAATGATACAAATGCCTCAGCTGCACTAAGTCTCACATACAGTACACGCATCTTTCTGCATTTTATTTTTTCATTGGGGTTTCTTTGAATAATATAGTTTATAATCAATAAAGCTATTATATGTCATGTTTTACCTCTCACATTAGATGATGTATCCACTCCTTTGTCATCAAGCAAGTCCAGTGATCCTCTCCTCACTCTACTGTTGCTGCTTTCAAAATGCCGACTCTGAGTTTCGTAATGGTTACTGTTACCATTATATTGTAAAGTTGGACTGTGTATAGGGCTTTTGAATGCTTGCGGACTTTGCCGTGAACTACTTTTGAAGTGTGTTGGGCTATGGATAGGGCTGTTTGAAGTGATCTAAAACAAATAATTTAAACATTCATTCAGTAAATTGTCATAAATAATTGTGAGTATGAAGCAACAACAACATCTCCAATTTTGTTAAACATTACAAACTGAGAGGCCATGGTTAATGCATAAAAGTATTTACTAACATTGCAGCCCCATCTGCTGAAGACATCTTTCAAAATAAAAACCCAGGACAGCAGTTGGCAGTGTTTTATGTCTGACGATGTATCATGGAGACAGGGAAAAAATATCAGTGTCTTATCTCTGGAAATGACTCACTCAGACATGGAATGAAATAGTATTATATATTTACCAAAGCCCTGCTGCCCTTAAGTTTTAATGGAAGAAAACACCAGCTGTGAAAGGCTTCATTGCATTAAAACTTTTGATATACAGGATGTGATTCAAAAGTTTCAAGATTTAACTCAGAACTAGAAATTTATTGGACATTTAAGTAGAGCACACTAAAATTCCCAGAATATGATCCTGCACCATCAACACAGTGCTGCCAGTGCATCTTCCACTGTTCGTAGCCCTTATGGAAGGCCTTGGGTGTCATGCTGTAAAGGGCTCTCGTCGAAGCCTACAGGATGGCATTGATGGAGTCAAATCACTTCAGTTTTAGGCCTGTCTAGAGTCGGGGGGAAAGAGGAAAAAGTCACTTGGAGCCAAGTCGAGGCTGTAAAATGGCTACTTCAGTGTTGTCATGTTGAACTTGACCAAAACTTCAACAGTGGCACGCGACATGTGAGCGGGCACACTGTCATGGTGGAGAATCCAATCACCCTCGATCAGCGGGCAGATGCGGCGAATTTGATCCCTCGAGCGGCACAGCACTCCAGCATAAAAGTCACCTGTAATAGACTGTCCACGAGCAACAAACTCCTTGTGATTCACTCTTTTACCATTAAAAAAAAATCTGCATGCACTTCATACACGAGTTGTTCATGTGAGCTTTCTTGAGTTTTGGCAAGGAAGCAGTGTGCCATTATGAGCTTTAATGCTTCGACTCAGGTCTGTATTTGTAGACCCAGGTCTCATCACCAGTAACCACTGTTTCCAGAAGGTTCAGATCAACATTCAACTGTCGGTGCATTTCCTGGCAAACAGTCATGCGCTGTTTCTTCTGAACCACCGACAAAACTTTTGGCACCAGTTTGGCACACACTTTTCGCATAATCAAATTCTCCATTACAATCCTTGACACCATACTCTGACTGAGTCCCAGTTCATTGGCAATTAATCTAGTACTAAGGCAATGGACATCCTCTCTCTCTCTCCATATTTTGATCCATTCATGTTGATGATGGCCTCCCGGGGCGGTCGTCATCTTCAACATTCCCGCGACCATCTTTGAAAAATTTGTGCCACATGAAAACCATTGCGTGGGACATGTCCTCTTCCTTAAAGGCCTCTCGAATCATACCGATAGTCTCCATGGTGGTTTTGTTCAGTTGCATGCAAAACTTAATCGCATAACGGTGCTCCAAGTGCTGCTCCATTTTTGCCTCTCCCACTTTTCGACCGAGGTCAATGACATGCACTCACACTGCAAGTAGTACACCCTCTCCAGGGTTCCAGAGGCAACTGCTGCAGTGTCAGTCCTTTCCCTGAGACCCCCAATTACTTTCCCCACCCGGCAGAACCAGACCACACACGTTCCACTACTTAGAAATGAATCAGTCTTGAAACTTCTGAATCACACCTTGTACACAATACTGGATCCTTATTATGCAATGTAATGTCCCTCTGCATTTCAAAGCTTCACACCTGATTTGAAGTTTTGCAATCCCTCTCTCTCTCTCTCTCTCTCTCTCTCTACTCAGATTGCCAATGTTTCTGATATGCCTATAATTATAATGTCAGTTTTAAAACTTATATACAAAACAGAAATATTGTCCTGTCTTACGACCTCCAGGATAACCAGACACAATGCAAGTGAAACAAGTGAATGGCCTTCCTCAAGGCCCTAGGACAAAGACCATGGCACCAATCTTGGTCATCTGCCTATTTAATATAGAAAACACAAGCAGACCAAAGAGTAAATGGTTATCAAAGCTTCGTTTAGACCATGACATTAACATCCTTTTAATACAAGGAACACACACTGCAGACAAAGCACACCTCCAGTCGAGAGGAAAAATCCCAGGGTACGGATTGATTGGCACCACATATCACCTAAACTATGGCACCACTACCTACGCAAAGAAAAATATTGATAATGTGAAGCTTGTCTTTAGATTCAGCAGTGATAATATTCATAACACTGCTATAAAAGTGGAGATTTAACTACCATTAACATAAGCAAACCTCCTGCTGTTACCTGGCCAGCAAATCAGCCTCCACTCATCGTCCACCCTGCCCTAATTGCAGGTGATTTTAATCGTCACCATACTGAATGGAAGTATAGGGAAAACAATGCAAACAGGCTGAGGATTATGGAATGGGCAGAGATGCAGAACACGCACCTAATTTATAGCCATAAAGACATGGTATCCTTCAAACCACCCAGATGGGGTTGGAGACAATTGCCGACCTATGTTTTGTTTCCACCGACCCAAGGGCTAACCCAATCCCTGTTAACTGACACACCGTTAAACACTTCCCGCAGAGCCAGCACAGACCAATCTTTCTTGAGGTGGGCATCCCCATGATCCTTACATTTCCACTGCCCCAGTGGAATTTCTCCAAAGCTGGGTAGTCTGGCTTTTCGAGAGACCTGGACTCTAACATATGATTCATACCTCCTCATCTTGAGCATTACCAAAAATTTGCTGACACAGTTATAAAGACCACTAAAAAACACATTCCTAGGGGTATTAGAAAACAGGATGGAGTGAAGCTAGTGAATGGCTGTATGAGGACTACAAGAAGAGCGAAGATCTGAAGTTGCAGAGGACCTCCTGCATAGCCTGGATGAAGCTACGAGGGTCAACTGGAGGAACACCATTGATAAACTGGATTTCAGATGCTCTAGCAGATAAGCATAGTCCTTCTGAAAAAAACTAGCAGCTAATTCATATGTACCACAAACTAAATCAAGTATTACACTAGACCAAATTGCCAACAACATAGTCAAAATGTCTACAGCACCTGTCGATAAAGAACACTAGTGTAAAATAAAGAAACAACTAAACACATTAAAGAAAAACAGTTGTGAACAACAAGACTTGTCAAAACTATTCACAGTCACAAAAACACTACAGGCCCTACAACGCATAAGAAACGGCAAGGCCCCTGGTATCGACAACTTACACCCGGACTTCCTAACACACTGTAGACCTGAAACAAAAGAAGAGCTGACACAATTTTACTCCCACACACTCCAGTCAAGAGTTGGGTCAAAACAATTCGAGGGGGCATAGATCATAGCTATCCTCAAACCAGGAAAGCCAGACAATAAACCAGACAGCTATAGACCCAACACTCTCTTAAGTGTAGCATATACACTGCTTGAGCATCTCCTTGACAACAGATTAAATCCAATGATACTGGAATCTCTGTCTGTCAACCAAGCTGGCTTCAGAACCAGTCAAAACTGTGAGGATCAGGTCCTCGCATTAACAATATTCATTCAGTGGGGCTATGAACTAACACGGGGCTATGAACAATGTCCAAAAAGTGGTGTGGTTTTCGTTGATTTGACAGCAGCACATGACACTGTCTAGAGATAGGGTCTAACATATAAGTTCCTAAAAGCTACTAGATGTAAAATGATGACATCTCTTTTAGAGAACGTGTTGTCAAATAAAGTCTTGTCTCAGTGGGTGGCTCTTTCAGCAATCAAAATTCCTGAGTAATGGTATCCCCAAGGATCAGTGCTTGCACCTCTACTGTTCAATCTCTATGTAGCTGACCTACCAACCACTTCATCCAGAAAATTTATATACACAGATGACATCATTCTTGCATGCCAGCCTACTAATATGATTGCTCTTGAACAGACTCTCACCCAAGATCTGAAATTTATACCTGAATACTTCAGGAAATGGTGACTAATTCCAAGAGCACTTAAAATGGAGATGGCATACTTTATTTGAGACACCCAATCATCCAGCGGGCTTTCAGATCCCAAGGAAAACCTGGGTAACACGGAACAGAGTACGGACAGGTCACCGCTGATGCGGATCCTTGATGTACAGATGAAACTTGAGACCTGACCCTGGGTGGGATTGTAGTGCCAAAGAACAAACCATCGACCACAATGTCGGTGAGTGTCCACAGAGGGTGTTCACTGGCACTGATGATGACTTTCTAGGGGCAACATCACAAGCTGTGGAGTGGCTGTAGAATCTAAGTGTGGAATTGTGATTGCTGAAAATACTGGAATCTGAACTTTATGCAGTCTTATTGTTTTGTAATATACTTATACATTTATTGTTATATGCCAATGTTCAATCTACATTATTTCATTATGTTTCTATCCTATATTTTAACAATATATATGTAATTGTCAACTTCGTCCAAGCACTTTTTGTTGGCATAGGGGGTACCTCTCCCCCCCTCCCCCCCCCCCCCCCCTCACACACACACACACACACACACACACACACACACACACACACAGAGAGAGAGAGAGAGAGAGAGAGAGAGAGAGAGAGAGAGAGAGAGAGAGAGAGGACATGAATAATATATTAATCAATTAGAATACTTACAAATATCTACTTACCTTATTGAAAGTGGGACTTGATGTATTTCCCGGTTTATATATGGGACTGAATCCTGGTTTATTAAATGCAGTGGGACTGCTGTGGTTCGGACTGCTCTTTTCTCGGTCATGGTGCAAAGCTCCTCCAATAGGACTTGGAGAATTCTGTATTACTGGGCTGGGCCCTCTTCCGTTAGCTAGGCCTCGTGAGGGAGAACTTATACGTTCTTCAGAAATGTGTGTACGGTTCAGGCGATGATCAAGAGAACTGAAGCCGAGTTCTGTGTCCAAATAAAAAGTTAAATATTTCAAAATGTAGGTCAAACAATAATTTAAATTCCTGGATGGAACATAACAGAAAGCACACTCACAGTGATCATGCAAAACATGCATTTGGATGTGTGTGTGTGTGTGTGTGTGTGTGTACTGTTGCTAGAAAAAAGGGGAAGGTAGTATGAATACTGTTTTATGTTACATGTACCTGTGAACCACACATTGGTTTGATACAGGTGAGAGCCTGCCTTTCAATTATTTTACATATTTTTCGAAATGTATGTCATAATACAAAAATCAATACTGTGATCAGTGGTACTTATAGACTGATATCATAGTTAAAACATAAATGCTTGAATTTGACTTCTACAACACATTAGAACAAACTGATAAATTAAGAAAAAAAAGTTGTAAGAATGTCCTTTCAGAATGTAAATAATTTAGGACTAAATGAGTCCACTCACCAAAAAGCAGAAACACTGAGTTGATGGGCGTACACGAAAAACAGAAAATTTGCTAAAACACACACACACAAAAACATGTTGTCTGCTGTCAATGTACCCAACAACATGAAGGGGCACAGGTGCACTTACACACCTGTTTCTCTATGTGTGTGAGTGTGTGTGTGTGGGAGGGGGGGGGGGGGGGGGTTAATACCAATGAAAATAATCAATATTTGAAAGTACAATGTAATTGGATAGATAAAACAGTTACTCACTAAGCAGTGGCAGGAGAACACACATAAAAAAGGTATTACCAATGCAAGCTTTCAGATACAGTGGCTTCTTCTTCTAGCAGAAAGGAAGAGGGGTGAAGGAAAAGGGACGGTGAGAGTTAGGAAATGGAGTACAGTTCAGAAAAGTCACCTGGAGCCCCGGATCAGGGTAGACTTACAGGACGGGTTGAGAAGGAAAGACTGACTGTGGGAGACTGCACTGGATGACATTGGAAAACATGAGTGCTGAAAGGAGGAAGATAAGGTATTATGCAAAACAGAGATTACTGCTAAGACATCATGCATGAGTTAATAAGTGCAAAAAAAACTAATACAGAGGGGTGGTTGATGTTGAAAAATAGACAACTCAGGAAATGAAAGATGCAGAACACCAAAATGGAGTGAAGAAAGGAATAGTTACTGCACAAAAATGATGAGAAAAAAGAAATTAACATAAATTAAAGCCAGGTGGATGGTGGTTGTAGTGCCAATTCCCACCTGCGGAGTTCTGGGAAACTGGTGTCTGGGGGAAGAATCCATATGGCACATGCAGTGAAACAGGTACCAAGGTCATGACTCTCATGTTGTAGTGCATGCTCTGCAAAAGGATATTGTGTGTAGTCAGGATACACTCTCTACCTACGCCCATTCATCCTAACTAATAACTTGGTGGTAGTCATGCTGACATAAAGGTAAAAGACCAAACAGTACTTACACTCCTGGAAATGGAAAAAAGAACACATTGACACCGGTGTGTCAGACCCACCATACTTGCTCCGGACACTGCGAGAGGGCTGTACAAGCAATGATCACACGCACGGCACAGCGGACACACCAGGAACCGCGGTGTTGCCCGTCGAATGGCGCTAGCTGTGCAGCATTTGTGCACTGCCGCAGTCAGCGTCAGCCAGTTTGCAGTGGCATACGGAGCTCCATCGCAGTCTTTAACACTGGTAGCATGCCACGACAGCGTGGACGTGAACCGTATGTGCAGCTGACGGACTTTGAGCGAGGGCATATAGTGGGCATGCGGGAGGCCGGGTGGACGTACCGCTGAATTGCTCAACACGTGGGGCGTGAGGTCTCCACAGTACATCGATGTTGTCGCCAGTGGTCGGCGGAAGGTGCACATGCCCGTAGACCTGGGACCGGACCACAGCAACGCACGGATGTACGCCAAGACCGTAGGATCCTACGCAGTGCCGTAGGGGACCGCACAGCCACTTCCCAGCAAATTAGGGACACTGTTGCTCCTGGGGTATCGGCGAGGACCATTCGCAACCGTCTCCATGAAGCTGGGCTACGGTCCCGCACACCGTTGGGCCGTCTTCCGCTCACGTCCCAACATCATGCAGCCCGCCTCCAGTGGTGACGCGACAGGCGTGAATGGATGGACGAATGGAGACGTGTCATCTTCAGCGATGAGAGTCGCTTGTGCCTTGGTGCCAATGATGGTCGTATGCGTGTTTGGCGCCGTGCAGGTGAGCGCCACAATCAGGACTGCATACGACCGAGGCACACAGGGCCAACACCCGGCATCATGGTGTGGGGAGCGATCTCCTACACTGGCCGTACACCTCTAGTGATCATTGAGGGGACACTGAATAGTGCACGGTACATCCAAACCGTCATCGAACCCATCGTTCTACCATTCCTAGACCGGCAAGGGAACTTGCTGTTCCAACAGGACAATGCACGTCCGCATGTATCCCGTGCCACCCAACGTGCTCTAGAAGGTGTAAGTCAACTACCCTGGCCAGCAAGATCTCCGGATCTGTCCCCCATTGAGCATGTTTGGGACTGGATGAAGCGTCGTCTCACGCGGTCTGCATGTCCAGCACAAACGCTGGTCCAACTGAGGCACCAGGTGAAAATGGCATGGCAAGCCGTTCCACAGGACTACATCCAGCATCTCTACGATCGTCTCCATGGGAGAATAGCAGCCTGCATTGCTGCGAAAGGTGGATATACACTGTACTACTGCCGACATTGTGCATGCTCTGTTGCCTGTGTCTATGTGCCTGTGGTTCTGTCAGTGTGATCATGTGATGTAACTGACCCCAGGAATGTGTCAATAAAGTTTCCCCTTCCTGGGACAATGAATTCACGGTGTTCTTATTTCAATTTCCAGGAGTGTACATTACAACTGGTATATGACATGTGTCATTTCACAGGTGGCTCTGCATTTGATAGTATATGTTTTGCCACTTACATGACTGGAATAGGTGATGGTAGGAGAGGGCATAGGGCAAGTCTTGCAGCAGAGATGGTGATACAGCTAGGAGCCATAGGGTAGGGAGATGGGTACAAAAGCAACGTAGGGTCTGCAAAGGATATTGCAGAGATTGGGAGGGCAACAAAAAGCTATTCTGGGTGTGGTGCACAGAATCTGGCAGAATGGACCTCATTTTAGGCATGATTTTAGGAGGTTATCGACTTTTCAAAGTTGCTGATTAGTACATTCAGTAGAGGGATACTACTGAGCGATCAGTAGTGTACTCGTAAGTGATGTTTTGGAGTGATCAGCAGTATCAAGATTGGATGTGATGGCTCAGGAAATCTGCTTTTGAACTAGGCTGGTGGGTTAGTTACATCCAGTAAGACTGAAGTGAGAATGGTGGTGTATTGCTGTGAACAGTGTGTATCCAAGCAAATATGTTTGCTTTGGTTGTCAATGATGTATTGGAGGGAACATTTGACATGGAAAGGATGGCAATTGTCAAAATGAAAGTACTGTTGTTTGTTACCAGATTTAATGTGAACAGAAGTTTGTACCTGGCCTTCAGTGAGGATGAGATCAACATCAAGTCTATCCTTAATTTATGTTAGTTTCTTTGGTCTCAGCATTTCTGCACAGTAACTGTTTCTTTCTTCATTCCATTTCAGTTTTCTACAGCTTTCATTTTCTGTCCTATCTTTTTTCGCCATCCCCTCATATCTGTATCTCACAAAATGCACTTAGCTTTTTGCTCTTATTAACTCATGCATGATGTTTAACAGTAATCTCTCTCTTGCATATTACCCTATCTTTCAACTCACAGGTTTTCAAATCTCATCTGGAGCGGTCCCCAGCAAGTAGTCTTCCCTTCTCATCCCGTCTAGTAAATCTCCCCTGAGCCACAGTTCTGGGTGACGTTTCTGGACTCTACCCCATTTCCTAACCCTCAACAGTACTTTTCCTTCATCCATCTTCATTTCCTTTCAAGCATTCTACCAGAACAAGAAACCACTGGCTCCAAAAGCTTGCCTACATAATACTTTTTTATGTGTGTTTTCCTGCCTCTGCTTGGTGGTAGATTTTTTATTTATCCAATGATATTAGGTTTTTATGTTTAGTTCGTTATTTTATTTCACCTTTTTATGAAGCTCCAAACGATAAGTGTGTGGATGTAGGGTGCTATATGCGTACTAAAACCTCTGACAGTTGATCTATGACATGGTTGAAAATGAATCATTTTATTACACAGAGTGAATTTACAGCACTTAAGCATAGTTACAATGTCAAGAACACAAGAATGCACTTTAAGTCTCTTTCAAAGATCCTCTCCTTGGAACATCACACAGGTTTTGACCTCTCAAAGCTCTCTTATGTTCCAACAGGTGAATATCCAATCTTTTGCTTTGAATTCTTGTATTTATCATTCAAAATCACAACAATTTTTTAATACAAACAGTATTCACATTAAAAAAAGGAAAACACATATATATGCCATTCCCAATATTGCATTTCAAAATAAAACCAAATTCTGGATAGCACACTGGAGCATGCTGTATGAAATATTCAATTTAAACATAGAGTATAATACAGAAGAGAAGTTTCCCTTACATTCACACCACATCAAGAAGCAGCAATTTTCTCAGTGTCATGAAATCAAAACATAAGCTAATCTTGACTTCACATAGTATGTAACAGTTCATTTACTACAGGGAGATGAACTTAACTTACTTCAAAACGTTTAGTTGGTCACTGCATCAGCATGTCTATTTAAGGTCTAGAATGCATTGTTTCTTTGGTTTGAGAGCAACAGAATTCAGAATACTGTATGACGCAATCACAACAGATGCCAAAAATTGTCTGAGTGACAGATTTTGGTTATGCATTTATAATAACAACAGTTTAATTAACAATGTAGGAAAAGACAGATTGTTACTTACTGTAAAGAAGACAATTAAGTTACAGACAGGTACAATTAAATGAACCTTACATAAAGATTTAAGCAACAGCTTTCATCTGCAAAAGAGAAATCTCACCATTCATACACAGAAGCAAGCACATCTACTGCACACATCTCAGGTCAGAATGCAAAGATTATGTGCGATGCAAGAAGCAATCTGGACAGGGACTGGGAAGGGGAAGGCATAGTGGGGAGAAGGACGAATGCTGTCTGGTGGGGCATGCAGGGACTAGAATGTCAACAAACACAGTGTGAGACTGTAGTGCCCCCAGAATTTTACGAAAGTCTGAAGTCAGTTGTGTTCCAGCCACTTCGAACACACATTATTTTGTAGTGGGTTGTAGCATAAACAGATACACACTGCCACAGAATGTTGTTTGTGCAGGATAACCGAGAAAGAAGAGCAAAACTGGGCCAACAAGTGACACACTTGGTTGTAGCAAAGAAAAAAGAAAAACTTCCGGCCCAGAATTACATGGACGAATTTCATGCACGAAAAAACATTGGTGATTGTTGTGTGTTGTGGAGAGACAACAGAAGAAAAAAAAGATTATTATTAATAGTGGCTTGGTCTTGGGCTGATGGAGATGTATATTAGTAATGTATCATTGAGAAAAAATGTTATTTAATTTCGTGGAATTCAGTCGTGCGGGAATGCCCTAAGAAAGTGTGGGCTTACTGTTTAATGTGGCAGTGAAATGGTGTATTGAATTTTGAATATAGAATATGTTAACAGCAACTGAATTTTGAGAGAGTCTTTATTTGGACTAGATAATAGGAATTTGGAATAGTAGATGAATTTTCACTTTCTTCAAAATACAGAATCTTCGGAAAAGAGTTTGATGCAAGCAAAAGATGCCAGAGCTGCAGGGAAGCTGAGCCTGTATCCGGCATTTAGATAAGTTCACACGGACAGTCCAAGGAGCACGGCTCTAAGTTTTAGAGAAAATACAATGGGGCACCGCGTAACGTAGTGACCGGTAAAGAAAGGACCTGTGAAGAAGGTGGAAGATAAACGAAATCAAGTTGAAAAGATTGACGAGTGTTGCCATAGTGATGAGTAACAGCAATCAAGATTCGAAGATATTTATCGAATATTGTCCTGTTGGTTAGTGGTGATAGAAGCAAGGAAATCAAGTAGAACGAACACCACAGTCAATCCATTAATTCACAAATGCTGCCGTCGCCATTCACGAACGCCGACACCGCCTTCTACAATGCTGATGCCACCGTCTACAACGTCGACACCACCATCTACAACTCTGACGCCGCCTTCTACAAATGCCGCCACCACACCGGGTGAGCGAACTTTGACTTTTGTTCAATTGTGCCGTCTAAGACTTGTGAGTAGGGGGTACTGTGAATGTTGACTTGACTTAAGGCTAAGAAGAATAAGATGGAAGGGGATAATCAACAATCAGAAGAGCATGTTGGGACAATGCGGATAGGAAACCCAGGACCTAATTTGGGTGAATTAATGAAGTTTATCAAAACTCAGTTTGAGACACAGAACACAAGACAAGATGAACTGAAGGCTGAATTAAATTCTAAACTAGATTTACAGAACTCAGAATTAAAGTCTAAATTAGATTTACAGAACACTCAAATGCAACATTTCAAGTTAGACTTGAAGAAAGTGAAAGAGTAAATATTTTGTTAAGGCTTAGAGGAGAGACAGGAGAAAGATTTATGGGAAATAGCCCAGAAATTATAGTATAATGTTGACTGTAAATGTAGTAGCCTAGAAACCAGAGTCAACGAAAATTTTGATTCCTTGAAAGATGTCTGCAAGGACACATTTTATGTGGTTAAACAGGAATTAAGTAACATTAAAACAAATGTACATAAACAAGATAAATAACTCCCATTAGTTCAGGTGCAAATTTCAGGAGTTAGCCCACATTTAGAAACTGTAGAACAAAATCTCACAGAAAAGTTAACTACAACTGAGTTGATCAAGCTAACCAGCATAGAGGAACAGGCAGATGAGCTAATAGAACGAAAAGTGGAAGAAAAATTAAGAGTTTAAATTCCTTCTCCTATAATGACCTCTGAATCAGATCATACTAAAAAAGACTTAGATAACCTAAGAATGGAATTCAAAATTATTCAGGAGAAACTTGAAAAGAGTACAGTGTCTCAAAATCTTGTTCTAAATAAAGAAATAATTAATGATTTGCAATGGGGATCGAATTCAGGCTTTTCCCAACAGTTCCCTAGGTTTAAGCCAGATGGGGAGGTACACCCCACCTATTTCTTAATACAATTTAATCAGGCCATGCCTAAAAGTTGGGAGGAGGCTACGAAAATAGAATTTGCGATAGGTACAGAGTACCTACAAAAGAGTCATTCCTGCATGAGGAAATTAACAAAATAACTACAACACCGCACCCTATAATAGAAGGAGAAATAGAGAAACACAAAGTAGAAATATTTATCGATTCTGGTAATGAAGTGTCTCTAATTTCTAAAGAATATTTTGATACATTAAAGACTAAGAATAATTTACCTGTATTACTTCTAACAAGTGTATATATCATTGGAATAACAGGAAAGAAAAGCAAGGTTGTTAAGTACGAAACCTTAGCCAACTGCCAAATAGGTAATCTGAATTTTCGACAACCTTTCTTAGTGAATAGAATACATCAATAGAAAGGTATTGTTTGGCGTAGGCTGGTTAACTAATTTCAATGTTATACTAAATTTTGATGAAAACTGTATTTATGTGGGAGAACTAAAGGAGAGGCAGTGCATTAAATTCGTAACTGACAGAAATGGGTATATACAAACAACTGAACACCAGTGATTACAGCTTACTGCATCATCTCAGTTGTCTCCAGAGATAAAATCAATGTTTACATCATATCAATGAGACGATTTTAGCAAGAAGGTAAATGAATCAGAAATATTAAATGCCGAACAGTAGACAAATTTAGTAAAAATTTTGTCCAAGTACGATTCGGTATTATCAGAGAATCCTGGTATCATTAGTGATTACGTGTGCAAATTTAAAATTAAGGACGAGACCCCGTTCTTTTGCAAACCTTACCTGATACCTGTGAGCCTTAAGGAAGCTGTCAGAGAAGAGATTAAAAAAATGATTGATCAAAATTTCATTGAAAGAAGTATGAGTGTTTATAATAATCCCTTGGTAGTAGTGAGGAAAGCTACAGGTGGAGTAAGATTGGTGCTAGATGCCCATACTCTCAATCGGGATATTGAGACCGAAAGAGATCATCCCATAAATATAGTTGAATTACTCACTAAGTTTAAGAATGCCAAGTATTTCAGTTTGGCTGATTTGACTGCTGGGTACTGGCAAATCTGGTTACATCCTGATTCGAAAAAGTACACTGCTTTTTTGTTTGATGGAAAATCTTACCATTTCAATGTACTACCTTTTGGATTACATGTATCTGTATCAGTATTCATCAGAGCTCTGGATAATGTGATTGGACAAGAGTTATTAAGAGAACTAGTTGTTTATGTAAATGACATTTTGATTATTTCACCTACTTGGGAAGAACACTGTAGGACAACTTTAAAAAGATTTAAGGAAAATGGTATCACTTTAAAGTTAAGTAAATCACACTTTGCGAGACAAGAGTTGAAGTTCTTAGGACATATTATAGGAGTAACAGGCATTAAGTCTGACCCCGAGAGAATTGAAGCTATTAAAAACTGTCTTATCTCCTCGAAACATTAAACAACTAAAAGGGTTTCTGGGAATGGCAGGTTACTATTGACATTATCTGTAGGGCTAGACTATTAAGATTATTACGAATTGGGACTAAGATACCCAAGAAGCATTTGACAAACTAAAGCAAGCTCTAGTAGATGCTCCAATCTTACAACATCCAGTAATGAATGAATCTTTTAGGATAGCCACTGATGCATCAGATTATGGAATTGCAGCAGAACTATTTCAAGGTGAATGGGGAGTAGAGAACTATGATCACCAATCTATAGCATTCATTAGTAGGAGCCTAAATAAGCATGAACTAAATCATACAACTACTGAAAAGGAATTGTTAGCAATAGTATGGAGTATACAAAAGTTTCAAACTTTAATATGGGGTTCAGAAATCTACATATATACCGACCACCAAGCTTTATCGTTCCTGATGACAAGCAGACTGTTACATAGCTGACTAATGAGGTGGATGTTGTTTCTACAAGAATACAATATCAAAATACAATATGTTAAAGGATCCGAAAACATAGTACCTGATGCCTTACCGCGTCTACCACAAGATATGACTGATTTGCAGTGTACAGAGGGACCTGGAGTAGTTTTTGCAATCAATTTTATAACGGTTGAATACCCAGCCCAGGAAGTACAAAAGATAGCCCAAGCCATTACGGAAAACATTAAGCATGACCATTATTTTACCAATATCTACTCTATGTGTATACGAGAATCATTACCAGTAGATAAGAAAGAAACCTGGAAAGTTGTAAAGTATAATTTGTAATTTGTTCTGGAGAAGCAATAATGAATCAAGGTATTGGAGATTATGCATACCCCAAATGACGGACTCTCAATTAATACAGTACATTCATAGTGGATATGGCCATTTTGGAGTGAAAAAATGTATCGCTCACATGAATAAATGTTATTATTTTAAACGATTAGGCTGTAAGGTAATGTGTTTATTAAAGCGTTTGACATCTGTCAGAAAGTCAAAGAAAATAACACCCATGTAAAGTATAGAATCTATCCTATTATTCCTAAAGCATTACATGATCTCACTGCTGCCGACTTTCTTGGGCCTATACCAAAAGAAAAAGGAGGGGTAGCATATATCTCAGTATTTATCAAATGTTGGTCAAAATATGTGAAACTGTTCCCTATTAAAAAAGCTAAGACACAAACTCTTGTAAAAGGTGTGCAGGAATATTTTACAGTGGTAAGTAAACCAAAGCGTTTTCTCTCTGATAATGGACCTCAATTTATCTGCCAAGAATTTAAAGACTTTTTAGCCTGGGAAAGTTTATGACACATCTGCATATCCAACTATAACCCATACTTGAGCCATTGTGAAAGAGTAATGAAGGAAATTGGAAGCTTATGCTGTACTTATTGTTACGATGCTCATACCTCCTGGGAAATTAAAGTTAAGGACTAAATGAATTACCGCACTTGTCCACAGGAGTGACACCCATAGAAACTATTGGCAAACCATTTATAGGAGAAACCTTAATTAAATGTTTTAAGTGGCCGGAGCAAAAACCTACTGATCACCAAGTAATTTAGGAAAAAGTTGGGAGGAAATTGCACGAAAGTGCACAACAAAGAGTAGAAAAATATAATGCAGCTGCAAGTGACCCCGAGTACCATGAAGATGACTTAGTATTAGTGAAACAACATCTTCGAAGTTCAGTCCTGAAAAAGGAAACACACAAATTCTTTCTGAAATATATATGACCTTATCGTATTCAATCGATAGTCTGACCGAAAGCCCTAAATTTAGTAGATCCTCTGACAGAAGAGGAGAAAGGAATGTATAATGTTAAAGATATAAAGAGATATGTACAAAACTCCCAGGGACGATGACATTCTGTGTTAATGGGCAGAGTGACGTCCACTGGTTCCCGAGTTGGATTTGGTGTTGCTTCTACTTTAGTTTTCTTGCACCAGATTCCCTTCACTTCTTCAACTATTCTGTCATCTATTCTCACACTATAAATCTATAACCAGTTGTTTTCATGTCAGCCTGAAATGACTGTACTGACAACTGGGTTCAGGGTTATCTCATTTTTGAGTTCTGAAAAGGTAATACCTGTAGACGTAATCTACGAAGGCTAGGTCCCCCACAGACTTGACATAAATTTGTCAACATTGAAACTGCATTTGGAACTGCATATATTTCGCTGACGAAGCATGCTGAAAACAGAAGGGCAATCTCAAATGTGAGCTCCACACCCGGGGAGTGTGTTCCTGAGAGTGTTACCTGGTAGGCTCTGTATTTCTAGATAGAACATTATAAGTGTTGAGGGAATGACATAATTCAGTGTTACATGATGTTTAAATTTTTATAAAATGTTTTGTACCTTTTTTAAAGCATGATGTGATGGGGGAGGGTTTGTACTCAAACTTGTATAAGGGGTGGGCAGTGTAGGCATAGACACGACCAACACTACACAAACACCACACCCTTCATACAGCCCTCGCAAACAAGTGTGACTGGTTCTTCATCATTTGCCATTCCATAGGAGTTGCTAAGATCTTTTCTTTGGGGACTTCTAAGGTGACAGTGAGAACATTCGTTCTGTAGGAGACGCCGAACATCGTACCTCCTCCGGCTTCTCACCTAAGTACTGGTGAAGGGGGATCCTTGGGAAGGGGGGAGGGAAGGGTTTCCTGTCTTTGGGGCTATCTTCTTTCTTTCTTCAATCTTAGAAACCAATTCTGTTATTTCCTTTCTTACTTCTCTTTAGAGCACCAATCTATCTTTCTCTCTATCCACATTCATATACTCCTATCGCTGAAGTCCTTCTCTTTTCCGTGATTTATGTAAATCTTCAACTAAGAACCTTAGCTGGCCGAAGAACCAGGACACAGGATCACACTTTATCACTCAGACAATTGAAGACAAACGTGCAGACAAGAAACACCAGATAAGAAGTGACAATTGTCATGTGTAAGAGGGGGAAGTAGTGCTAGTCAACTAGAGCACTTGGTTGTGAGGATGACGGTTGCACTTCTCAGAGTAAGTTAAAATAAACTGTTCCTATGGTGCATTTAGAGTAAATTAAAACAAACTGTTCCTAGATGTGGTAGTACCTTGCAGAATAAGTAGAACTAAGGGAAGATAAAAGTAAAGCCAGAGAAGAAATACACTACCAGAACCTGTGTCAACAGGTGGAGTTCATAAGTTTCTGAGGCTAAGAATAGGATTGTGCATCCCAAGTAGCCTGATGAGAAACAATAGAGTAATAAAAAATACGTGGAGGATAATTAAGTGTTAAAGCTATGGAAGCGATCTGTAAGAAAAAGGAATCGAGGAAGACATGTATATTTAAACAGGTAATTTTAAAGAGAATTGTATGAAGAGGTATATGCCAGAGGAGTGATTATGAACACTGTTGAGAGAGGATAAGGAGGGTCCACCGAATATTGCTGAAATGAGAGAAAGTGACAGGTAGGCTGACCAGGAGGAGGCTGTGCGGGCAGGCTCACCAGAAGGGGGCTGACCTGTAAGTGGAAGGGGCGTGCCTACCTGTACGCGAGGAAGGAAATTATGTTCATAGAATCATACCGTATGTCATTGATAGATAAATGGGAGGTATCATAATTCTAATGTATTGTGGAAAAGTTTCCCCTGGTAACATTGAATTCTTTTTTCCTTATCTAGAGACGATACATTCTGAAAGAACAGGTGGTTACTGTTGCAACCGTAGAGTAAAGAAGGAAAGAGTTATTTGATGAGAACAACGCCTGAAATTTGTGACTGGCTAAGGGGAGGGATTTATTTTGCACAATCCTAAAATAGCCTCGAAGGAAGGCTTATATTTGATTAACTGGTCAAGATTTGTTGTATCTTAAATTGCATGTACTACTGAGTCTACTGGTAAAATGAATGACCATCTGAGGGAACGAAAACAATGAGACAAATGTATTTTTTATTTCTGTGGCCAAGGTTTTGTGTGAATAATAAGTGCAAAATATTTTATATGTTGGATCTAAAATAACGTGTTTTCGAGCAAAGGGGAGGGATACGCAGTGCCCCCAGAAATTTTTCGAAAGTCTGGAGTCACTTGTGTTCCAGCCACTTCGAACACACGTTATTTTGTAGTGGGTTGTAGCATAACCAGATACACACTGTCGCAGAACATTGTTTGTGCAGGCTAACCGAGTAAGAAGAGCAAAACCGGACCAACAAGTGACGCACTCGGTTGCAGCAAAGAGAAAAGAAAAACTTCCGGCCCAGAATTCCGTGGACGAATTTCATGCATGATAAAACATTGGTGATTGTTGTGTCTTGTGGAGAGACAACAGAAGAAAAAAAATGGTTCTTATTAATAGTGGCTTGGTCTTGAGCAGACGGACATGTATATTAGTATTGTATCATTGAGAAAAAATGTTATTTAATTTGGTTGAATTCCGTCGTGTGGGAATGCCCCAAGAAAGTGTGGGCTTACTGTTTAATGTGACAGTGAAATGGTGTATTGAATTTTGAATATAGAATATGTTAACAGCAACTGAATTTTGAGAGAGTCTTTATTTGGACTAGATAATAGGAATTCGGAATAGTAGATGAATTTTCACCTTCTTCAAAATACAGAATCTTCAGAGAAGAGTTTGATGTAAGCAGAAGATGCAGAAGTTGCGGGGAAGCTGAGCCTGTATCCGGCATTCAGATAAGTTCACATGGACAGTCCAAGGAGAGTGGCTCTAAGTTTTAGAGAAGATACAATGGGGCACCGCAAGACGGCTGTGTGACAGGGAAGTGGGAAAAAAGGAGAGGAGCAGTGAAATATTGGTAGGTGCATTGGCACCAAGTGGCAAATAAACAGAGTGGAAGATGGGCATGGGGAGGAGATGATAAGACATAGGGAGTAGAAACTGTTGGGTGGAGGGTGTGGGGACAGTATGTTACCATAGGTTGAGGTGTGTTGCAAGGATAACTCCCATCTCCACACCTCAGAAAAGCTGGTGGTGGAGGAAAGAATCCAGATGGCTCAGGTAGTGAAGCAGCCACTGAAATCAAGCATGCTATATTCAGCTGCATGTTGTGCCACAGGGTAGCTTACTTTGTTCTTGTCCAAAGTTTGGCGGTGGCCATTCATCCATGGTGGACAGCTGGTCGGTAATCATGCTAATACAAAAGGCTGTGGAATGATTGTAGCAGAGCTAATAAATGACATGGCTGCTTTTGTAAGTGGCCCATGCCCTGATGGGCTAGGACAAACCTATGACAGGACTGGAAAAGGAAGTGCTGGGTGGGTGGATTGTGAAGGTTTTGCACCTGTGTCTTCCACAGGGTTGTGATGCTTGTGGCAAGTGGTTGGTTTTGGGAGTGGCATAGTGATGGACTAGGATGTTGTGGAGGTTGGTTGTGATGGGGGTGAATTGGGCAACAGAATACCACTTTAGGAAGGGTGGGAAGTATCTCAGATGGGATGTACAGTCCATGGTGATACTGGGTGATGAAGGGGACACTCCTTTGTGGCAGGTTCTTTTGAGTGGTAGAAGAATCTTGGGTGTGAGAGTAAATGGCACAAGACATCTGTATGTGAACTAGGTCTGGCTGATGGCTGTGTCCAAAAGCTTAATGAAAGTGTCTTTTAATTGTGCCCATCTGCAACTTAATTTGTCTTCTTTCACTAAGTAGCAATCTGTCTTTTCGTAAATTGCTGATATTCCTTCCTGGAATTTCCGTTGTTCAGTAGTTTAATTAATCACATTACTTCAACTGGTAATGAAACCTAGTCTTCTGAAACAAACAGTGTTGTAACTAAACAAATTCACAATGTTGGAGGTTGAACATACTTTTTATCACTGATCATTCTCCAAGTACCACGAGTGTCACCAGTTGATTTTCTCAAGGCACTTATGTTTGTTTCTACTTGTTTACAGGGATGTGAGATTTTTCCAAGTAGTTATGATGATTTTGATTTCATAATCAACTTCTAAACAATTATGGCTGACAATAATCGACTGCAAAACTCAGTGTATTTAACACTGAGGTAAAATTATTAATTTGCAGATTTGCATTAAAAGCAAGATTCAAATTCTTATCATACTATATTTATCAATAAATAAATGAATACAGCTATAATTAACATCACATGTCCTGATACTTTTTATCTTCAGACTGTCAAAACAACATTTCTGAGAGTAGCTTCTCCTTCAGTGCACCACTTTGCTGACAAGAAAGATAAGATGTTATTCTTCAGATTCTCTCCAATATTGTGTATTGGTTGCATTCCAGATAGTTATTGGGATTACTTTACTGCTTGCAATGTATTTTTCTATGTAAATTTCATGAGCAGCTACTTCTATAAGCTACAGGATGAGAAAACATATACCAGATTTGTAATACCTGTAGCTGCTAGCACAGATGAACACTAGCATGACAATTAGTCATGTTAATGATTTCTGGATGCAGCTGTAAAAATATTTCAGTCATGCAGAATATTGAATTTCATCAAATGGATATATTTTCACACTTCATTTGAACCATGCTACAATTCTTGCTACAGCAGAAATTAATTCAGGCAGTTTGTCAGTCTTTTCTACAGATCTTTTTGCTACCAGATTGATTATTTGGGCATAACACAAAATGTGACTTTTTCCAAATGCTATTTCTACTCCTTTAACCATATTTGCTCCTGCATCAGTCACTACTACCAATATTTCCTTGTATTTATTGAACAGTGGAAAATCCACGATGGAATGTAACAATGATGGAATGTAACAATATTATAAGAAGGACAGTTGTTACTCATCATATAGTGGAAATGCTGAGTTGCAGACACACACACACACACACACACACACACACAAATGAAACTTTGTCTCAAAACCTGGCAGAAAATCCAAAGAGATTCTAGCTGTACCTTCTCTACATGATAGCAATGGAGATACTATCAAAGACTGTGCTGCCAGAGAAGAGTTACTAAACACAGCCTTCTAAAATACCTTCACAAAAGAAGATGAAGTAAATATTCCAGAATTCAAATCAAGAACAGATGCCCACATGAGTAACATAGAAGTAAATATCCTCTGAGTGGTGAAGCAACTTAAATCACTTAATAAAAGCAAGTCTTCTGGTCTAAACTGTATACCAAAAAGGCTCCTTTAAGAGTATGCTGATGCATTAGCTCCATACTTAACAAGCATATACAACCGTTCACTCAATGAAAGATTCATAACCAAAGACTGGAAAATTGCACAGGTAACACCAATATTCAAGAAAGGTGGTGGGAGTAATCCACTTAATTACAGGCCCATATCATTAACATCGATATGCAGCAGGACTCTGGGACATATATTGTGTTCAAACATGAAGAATGACCTTGAAGAAAATCGTCTATTGACACACAGTCAACATGGGTTAAGAAAACTTTGTTCTAGTGAAACACAACTAGCTCTTTATTAGCATGAACTGTTGAGTGCGTACTGACAAGCACTTTGTAGTGAAATTGCATGAGTGTGGAATATCATCTCAGTTATGTGACTGTATTTGTGATTTCCTGTTAGAGAGGCCACAGTTCATAGTAATTGATAAAAAGTCATCAAGTAAAACAGAAGTGAATTCTGGCGTTTCCCAAGATAGTGTTATAGGCCCTTTACTGTTCCTTATCTACATAAATGATTTTGGAGGCAATCTGAGCAGCCGTCTTCAGTTGTTTGCAGATGGCACTGTCATTTATTGACTAATAAAGTCATCAGAAGATCAAACCAAACTGCAAAATGATTTAGAAAAGATATCTGAATTGTACAAAATGTGGCAGTTGACCCTAAATAACAAAAAGCGCAGAAATTCATCGCTGGTCTATTTCCCTCTTCCAGTACCGCTACGATATCTTGTATTGGTCCACTGTTAAGCACGAAAATGCTGATGCATTGTCCCATTTGCTTGTTACTGAGGATAGAGCATTCGATTCCTCCTAACATGCTTGCATGTTCATTGATTCGGAAACTGATGACGTAGTCAAATCATTTCCAATTGATTTTTTTGTGTAGCTACAGCTACAGCTGCCAAACTTGTCCTTGCTACAGTTGTGCATTTTGTTGCTATGCAATGGCCCTTGTCAAAGTCACTGATCGTGGACCCGTTGGTTTGCCGTTTTTTTGCTCACAAGGAGAGACTTTTTGTACGACGTGGTGTTTTGTTGTTGCGTTCTGATAATGATCGTCGTAGTACCACATTCGTTACTTTCCTCTGTCTTACAGCTTCTCCACCATGGACATTGGGGTATAGTGAGAACGAAACAACTTGCTCATCAGCACTGTACTTGGTTCGGAATCGATGCCGCAATTACGAATATGTGCTGTTCTTGCATGGTGTGTGCCGAACAACAATTAGCACCACCGCGGAACTTCTTTGCATGGTCAAAAGCCACTTCCCCTTGGCAACGCTTACACATCAATTTTGCTGGTCCATTCTGGACTGCTCTATGGTTGGTTGTGGTCGATTCATTCAGTAATTTTCCTTTTGTTGTCCGGATGTCTTCCACGATGTCATCTGCCACCATCCAAGCGTTATCTGCTATCTTTTGCATTGAAGGTGTTCCACAGACTATTGTTTCCGACAATGGCCCACAATTCATGTCCGCAGAATTTCAGTCATTCTGCAAGCGCAATGGTATTCAACATCTGACGTCTGAGATGTTTTTGGCAGTCAAACGGTGCCACTGAACGATTGGTCAGGACTTTCAATTCACAGATGTTGAAGTTAAAAGAGTCGCACTCTCAGGAGGATGCGTTATTGCTCTTTTTGTCCTCGTTTCGCTCTCAGCCCCGAGATGGTCGCTCGCCGGCTGAGTTGCTCCACGGTCGTCATCATCGAACCTTGATGTCTTTGCTACATCCGCCGCATCAGGTTCCTGTACCGCGGCAGACACCTGCTTTTGCTCCGGGCAACGTTGTCTACTATCACCACTATCGAGGTTCACGGCGTTGGCTCGAAGAGTGCATTCTTTGCTACCTCGGACGTGCTATGTATCTGGTTTTGGGGGCCTCTGGTGAGGTGCGTCAGCATCTCAACCAGCTGCGCCTCTGTCGGCGCACGGGATCTGCAGCTCGCCGTCTGCTTTCAGCGACGGTGCCGCCTGGCCAGTGCCCTGGGGACCCATCTACTGGCTCGCTTCAGCCCCAGGTGTTACCAACGCTGCCTTGCATTTTGCCCCATGGTGACGCACCGCCGCCGCCTGTTCTCGCGTCGGCGATGCCCGCAGTGGACGCGTCGCTGCAACCACCGGGCGGCTCCCTGGGTCACAATCAGCCAGTCGCTTTCCGTGACCAGTTGTCCTCAGACATGGAACTCTTGCCCACTCCAGGCCCGATGGAGGTCAACCCTTTGGCCGCTCCTGTCTCTCTACGGGCGCATACACTGCATGTTGATGTGCACCCTGGAGCAGGTTTTCAGGTGTTTCCTAGCTCCCCGCGGTCCAAATGGCAGGGTGCGGGTGGCACAGCCTTGCCTGTTGTTAGGCTCCCCACCTCGTCGCATACGTCAACATGAGGTCCTCCCCACTGCGGGCGAAAGCCTTATACCACAACCGTACGCCAATTTGCGGGGGAGGAATGTGGTGTCACCACCAGACACCACACTTGCTAGGTGTTAGCCTTTAAATTGGCTGCGGTCTGGTAGTATACGTTGGACCCGCGTTTTGCCACAATCAGTGATTGCAGACCGAGCGCCGCCACACGGCAGGTCTAGAGAGACTTCCTAGCACTCGCCCCAGTTGTACAGCCGACTTTGCTAGCGATGGTTCACTGACTTCTATGATCTCATTTGCCGAGACGATAGTTAGCATAGCCTTCTGCTACGTTATTTGCTACGACCTAGCAAGGCACCATTATCTGTTAGTATTGATACTGTGAATCATGTAATGTCAATAGCGACATTCGTCATTAATGGATTAAAGTTAAGTATTCCGCTAGCTACGTCCGTTTTTCTGAATTCTAATTCCCTTGTCATGTTCCAGACCTCACGCCAGCCTGCATGAGCTAAAACACGTGCATTTTGGCCTCCTTTAGTGGCACGGTATTGGCTCTCCTGACAACCACAACAAGAACAATCACCATGATAAAATTAGGGAAATCAGAGATTGTACAGAAAGATATAGGTGTTCGTTCTTCCTGCATGCTATACAAGATTGGAATAATAGAGAATTCTGAAGGTAGTTCAATGAACTGTCTACCAGGCACTTAGATGTGATTTGCAGAGTATCCATGTAGATGTAGGTGTAGATATAGTTGTAGATATAGGAACACAACTCACACACATGACTGCAGTTGCAGGCAACTAAAACCACACTGCCGGCCTGAGACTGGTGAGTAGCAACTTTCATGATATTTATTGCCCATTCATTACAATTCTGTAATAATATACTTGAAATATATTCAGCAGTGTGTGTTCCTAACAACTCACAGGTCCCAATAGTAACCATTTGCATTTTGTTGTAGTTGTGGTCTTCAGTCCTGAGACTGGTTTGATGCAGCTCTCCATGCTATTCTATCCTGTGCAAGCTTCTTCATCTCCCAGTACTTACTGCAACCTACATCCTTGTGAATCTGCTAAGTATATTCATCTCTTGGTCTCCCTCTACGATTTTTACTCTGCGCGCTGCCCTCCAATGCTAAATTTGTGATCCCCTGATGCCTCAGAACATGTCCTACCAACCGGTCACTTCTTCTTGTCAAGTTGTGCCACAATCTCCTCTTCTCCCCAGTTCTATTCAATACCTCCTCATTAGTTATGTGATCTACCCATCTAATCTTCTGCATTCTTCTGTAGCACCACATTTTGAAAGCTTCTATTCTCATCTTGTCCAAACTATTTATCGTCCATGTTTCACTCCCATACATGGCTACACTCCATATAATTTCTATTTTATGACCATCCAAATAATAAACAATAATTCCCAATTAACTACTGCACTGCGCTGTGTCTGTGCAAATATCTGCCACGAGAGTTAAACTGTCCATGTTCTGAATTTTATTTCTGAATTAGTCCTCAATAGAGTCAAATTGGCTTCCCAGAATCCTCCTGAATGCATGTCTCAAATATACTACAACGTACACTGCCTGACAATAAAAAGTGAAGCAAGCAGCAGAAATGTTCAGATGTCAATTTAAGTTAGCATATGTACACAACAGTAGCAGGTATTTAAATTATTAGAGTGACAGCTCTCTCTGACAGGTAGAATGGCCACGAAAGTGTATTAGTTTTGTTGTACATAAGCGGCATAAACAGTGTCAAATTTTGTGAAATCACTTTGAAGAATACAGGGTTGTTGCATACTCAAGTGAGATAGTGTTGTCAGCACCTGACAGAGTTTGAAATAGACTCACTGTGGGTCTTCATTTGGTAGCCAGCTGGTAGAGTCCTGCAATATCCCCATTTGTGGAGTATTCAGATGTGACAGTGGTCTGAAGTCAGGCTGTGTGGTAATCTGAGGGTAGGCATACTCATCATCAAGATTCCAGTTGACCGTGTCTGATCACCATGAGGGAGGTTTGCCACTTGTGTCAGCCACATTGTAACCTTGTTAAATCTGTGGCTGCCACCTAAAAACAAGTAACTGACTTCCTGCAGAATACTGTATAACCTCCCACCCTTGCTCGAAGACTAGCACCAATTGCACTAGGTAATTATAAATTATCATTTCAGTTATTCAAGTGTTTTCAAACCTAAGATCACAGGTGAACAAAGGTATTCTCAAATACACAAAATATCTGCTCAAATAAACAAAAGACTTTGTAGCTGTCATTATACACTGCTTGGTTCTGGTTTCCATTTCAGTGAATCAGTGAACTAAAAAAATAAATTTAGGATCAAAAGATTTACAAAATTTTGTGGAAGAAAAGAAAGAAATATATTGAATCATATTTTTTCAGTCTATTCTGTTCTTATATACAAACTATATGTAAACTGAAAGAGTTATAAAATCTGCCAAACATAAATTAACGAGTTGTTTTGTGGCAAGGGTAATGTTTTGATACATTGTTAAATATTTGTTTATTAACTCCTGAATCTTCACCTTTTTTTTTCGAGAAGTGGTAGCATATGGACATATGCTCTGGTCTGTTGTGTCAGTATTGTTTAGAATGTGTATGTCAACCGATCATTGAGTATTAGAAAAAGGTATTGGAAAATCAATATTTATTCACACAGTTAAGAGTTTGAGTCCAGTCTGTTCATCATTTCACTCACCACACAAAGGTTCAGAGCAGACAAGAAAAATTTATGCGGTATCTGGAGGAGCATTGTTATAACTTCAAGTTGAAAAACTATGTATCAAGGAAGACGCAATACATGAAAACCACAGATCAAGTAAACAGAGTAAGACGTGTGTGCACTTAAACAGTCAAATCATAGCTGAATACGAGTCTAGCAGCCACTGGCTGGCTGGCCGCTGCTGCATGGCTGGCAGCCGTATGGACGGAAGTGTCCCCGATGATAATGGGTCGAGATGACAGGAGACGTGGGGGTCGAAACTGCTGGGGACCCGTGTCCCAATCTGCCATTGCAACAAGTCCAGTTGTTATAACAGGAGACATGGGCGATGTGTCCACATCCGTAGGAGAAGGAGGCGAGTAGAATTGCTCCGACAGATGATGGTCATGTGGTTCCTGCATGGGCATGTCGCCTGGTGGCATCAGTTCTTGTGCTGACACCGATATGATGGTGAGAGGACTGCATTGTGAGTAATGAGAGATTCCAGTATCCCGAGCGTCAGGTAGAGCCGAAGGTGGTGTAGCGGCATCCGGAACAGGCGTTGCCAGCAAACGAGGCCGAAGCTGGTCCAAATGACGCACAGCAACACCCGTGTCCATCTGGATTTCATACAGGCGTCAGCCATGGTGTCATAAGATGCGGCCAGAACTCCATTTTGGCCGCCTGCCATATCCTTGAACCCATACAAGGTTGTTGGAGGTGAACCAGCTAAGCAAAGGCACCCGCGGCCGTAAGGTGGAAGGCCGCAAAAGATGAAGTAGCGTGCGGGGCTGTCGGCCATGGGGGTGAAACGGTAAGAAGCAAGAAATTGGAGAAGCACATCATCAGTAGCAGAAGAAGTCAGGAGTTTCCTCATCTGAGCCTTAAATGTGCAGACCAATCATTCAGCCTCACCGTTTGACTGTGGATGGAACGGAGGGGCCGCGACATGCATGATGCCATGACGGGCACAAAAATCCGCAAAATTGCAAGAGGCAAATTGCGGACCATTATCAGTAACAAGAGTAGAGGGAAGGCCTTCCAAAGAGAAAATGTGAGATAGAGCATTGGTGGTTGCCCAGGGCTTCTCAGGAGAAGCCCACAGTGACAAAGATAACACCATCCCTACCCGTGAGGCAGTAACGCAAAGCGTAGTAGTTCTGCAGCGGATCAGAAGTCTTAGCGGACGGATGATATGGCCAACACTTCTGAATACAGTGTAAAACCCGGGATAGGGTAGGGTCAGAATCCATAGCAGCTGCCAGCCGGTCCCCGGAGATGGGGAACCTGTCCACAACCTACCGCTCAGCAACATCCAGGTGGAAACACAAAAGTTCGTCCCTATCGAATGCCAGATCAGGAACCATGGGAAGGCAAGACAGTGCATCAGCATTCGCATGTTGAGCCGTCAGCCAGTAATGAATCTCATAATTGAAACGAGACAAGTAAAGAGCCCAATGCTGGAGGCGGTGTGCAGGAAACAAGTGGTTTGTGACCCGTAACAAGATGAAATTTGGACCCATAGAGAAAAACACCAAACTTATGAAGAGCATAAATAATGGCCAATGGTTCTTTTCCAATTTGAAAATACTTTTGTTGGACATCCGTGAGCATTTTGGAGGCATAAGCAATGGTTTGTTCAGAGCCGTCAGAAAAACAGTGCGCAAGGACTGCACCGACCCCATACTGAGAGGTGTCTGCGGCAAGAACAAGATGTTGGCCAGGTCGATAAGTAGCGAGGCACGAGGCCTGTTTCAGCATAGTCTTCAAATTCTGGAAAGCTGCATCGCATGACACGGACCAGTCAAAAGGCATGTTTTTATGCAACAGGTGATGCAACGGCTGAGCCACCAGAGCTGCAGATGGTAAAAACCTGTGATAGTACAGTAGAGCATCGATTATCCGAATTAATTGGGGGACATGGGTGTTCAGAAAACTGGTTTGTTCGGATAATCCAACTGTAGATGTTTATTTGCCAAAAAGAAGTACTATACAGCAAATTTGTTCATAAAAACAGGCATCTCTTTTAGTATTACAAAGTAACATACAAAGGCAATTTCAGTAGGAATAAACAACACATTTACGTTTAAGCATTTTGTATTGTCAAGTTCACTTTTTCAGGCAGCAGCACACAAGTGGTCATAATACAGAACAGAAGGTGACTCTTTGCACCGTGAGAAGCTCTTCTTGGGGGCGCGCAATCCTTCAAACTGTGCGGAGCGGCACGCCTCAACTCTTAGCTGGCGTGGCTGTTACTGTGAACAGCTTTGATACTGCCGCTACCTCTACTGCCAGTGCCAAGCCGACAGAAGTGTGCTGATTGTTGAAACAGAGCGACTGGCGGCTTGGCCGGTCAGCAGCGCCTTGTGAAGGCCCCATTAGAAGCAATGTCCCACCAGTGGTGGCCCAGTGCGGCGACTACTGTGGGAGTGAGGGGGATGATGGATAGTAGGGTGGGAGAGTAACAGGTGCGAGTGAGTACACAGTTCAGTTAAGCGGTTGTTCGGTTGACTGACATTTGCATAATCGACGCACTACTATATGCTATTTTCCCCAAGAAGGCCTGGAGTTCCTTAACAGATGTAGGGCGAGGAAGGGAATTGATCATAGCGACAGTTTGCTGAAGTGGACGAATACCATCCTGAGAGAGTTGAAACCCCAGGTACGTGATAGATGCCAGAAAAAATTTTGATTTCTGAAGATTACACTTAAGACCGGCCGTCTGTAAGAAATGAAAAAGTGTGCGGAGATTTTGAACATGTTCGTCAGTGACAACAATGTCATTCTGGTAATTTATACACCCATGGACAGTGAGCAATAATTGTTCCAAGAATCGCTGAAAGAGAGAAGGGTTGCTGGCAACCCCAAATGGCAATCATTGGTATTGATAGAGGCCAAAAGGCAGGACCAGAAACTGCCAGGAAGCAGCATCGAGAGGAAGTTGATGATACGCTTCTGACAGGTCAAGCTTAGAAAAATACTCTCCTCCAACAAGTTTAGTGTACAATTCTTCAGGTCGGAGCATAGGGTAAGTGTCGATGAGGCATTGAGCATTTACAGTGGCTTTAAAATTGCCACAAAGATGAATATCACCATTTGGCTCAGCAACAACAATGACAGGAGAGGACCACTCACTGGAAGTGACAGGAAGCAAGACCCCTGAAGCAGTGAGATGATCCAGCTTCCATTTGACATGATCACAAAGGGCCACAGGAATGGGCCGAGCCAGAAACAACTTAGGCTAAGCAGTGGGTTTGAGTGTGATATGAGATTCAAAGTCGTTTGCACATCATGACCAAGGAGAAAAAAGGGACAAAAATGTCGTCGACAAGGAATCCAATTGAGCATAAGGAATAGCATCAGAGACGATATTGACAGAGCCATCTATGGAGAACCCAAAAACGTGAAAGGCATCGAAACCAAAAAGATTCTCCGTGTTACTATAGCCGACCACAAATTTGGGAACAGTGCAAACGACAGATTTGTAAGATACCTCAACATGAAATTATCCCAAGAGAGAAATCTTCTGTTTATTGTAAGTCCGTAATTGCCTAGTGACAGGTGACAGAATTGGAGAACCCAACTGAAGATACATCTGAGAATTGATGATAGTGGCAACAGAACCAGTATCCACCTGCATGCGTACATCTCGACCAAGTATTTGGACAGTGAGGAATGGTTAGGCCAAGGCTGTGCTTGGGAGCATACTCGGCCACATCGGCAGGCATGGACATGCCACATGCTTTGTCAACATCGCACAGAGGTTGTACTTCCCCGACGTCGCCCCATGCCTCTATTTGCGCTCCAGCGGCGTGAAAAATTTCAAAAGACTGAGCGATGTGTAGGACTTCATCTAGAGTCAGATTTGCCAACTGAAGGGCATGTTGCCTGACTTCTTTGTTGGGTGCCAATCGGATAATAACATCCCGTACCATGGAATCGGCGTAGGATTCTTTGTGAACTTCAGTAACAATTTCTACTGAGACCGTGAATTTCAGCAGCCCAAGCGCGATAGGATTGATTTGGTTGTTTTTGACAACAATAAAAGGCAACATGAGTGGCTACCACATGCATTTGCTTTTGAAAATAGACAGACAGAAGTGAGTACATTTCAGCAAAGGACAAAGACGCAAGATCTTTCAAATGAGCCAATTGTGACAACAACCGATACATTTGAGGTGAAATCAATGAAAGGAACAGAGACTTACATGTTTGTTCATCCGCGACATGAAATGCCAAGAAGTGCTGTCGAAGATGTTTTTTGTAACCAGATCAGTCTTCCGCCGTCTCGTCGTAAGGAGGAAAAGGAGGTAGAGACAACATGCCGCGACAAAGTGTATTCATGTATGTAAGTGAAATGTGGACAATAAATAGTTTAGACAAGAAGAGAATAGATGCGTTTGAAATGTGGTGCTACAGAAGAACGCTGAAGATTAGATGGGTAGATCACATGATTAATGAGGAGGTATTGAATAGAACTGGAGAGAAGAGAAATTTGTGGTACAACTTGAGTAGAAGAAGGAATCAGTTGGTAGGATATATTCTGAGGCATCAAGGGATCACCAACTTAGTATTGGAGGGCAGCATGGAGGGTAAAAATCATAGATGGAGACCAAGAGATGAATACACTAAACAGATTCAGAGCATCAAACCAGTCTCTGGACTGAAGACCACAGCAACAACCATCTCACATACGAGACTATACACAAAGAAATTAATGTGAAGCAATACATAATGTAAATTATGTTTATTGACCTTGAATGAATTAATATTAAAGGTCTGTTAATATTGGTATCAGTTAAAGTTCACTCAGGATTGTGCACAGATTCATAATTTACTTTCAAATCTGTTTCAACTCTTCCTTACAACTAATTTTTCCTATTATTCAAGCAATTATTAATCAATTTCCATTACCACATCCATATTCAATGGTGACCATTTAGTCGATGGTGACGATAAAATTTTTTGAGATAAATGATTCATATTATTATTATGAGAAACTAACGACATTTTCATTGTATTTGTAAGATGTCCACAGGACTGGTAATGATAAAAACATTGAAAGAGCAAACTAAAATTAAATTCTGCCTACAAATGAGACGAGCCGGAAATGCTGATTTGAGCATTAAATGTAGAAAGCTGCTACACTGTATGCTTATATGATCACACTTGGTGCCATCTCTCTGGCAGTAGATTATCTCCTTTCCTTCTGATTAATATCCTTCTCGGAAACTGCATTTCTACAGAAAAGTTAAAAATGTGTACAAAGTCATGATTAACGTGCAAGATAAGTCATTCAGATTCTATAAGACTGTCTCAGATAACGATCAGGTTCATTAGTGAATACACAGCTAAGCCTACTTTAATTGAAAAGTACCAATAGAGACAAAATTTTATTCATAATTTCGTTAAAAACTATTGACAATAGAGTCAAAGGAAACGGGCATTGTTCAAAATTCATTACAAAATGCAATATGCAAAGATGTCAGACACTGAGCTTGGCAACAGTTGAAGGTAACATGCCAACTCGTGAACTGGCTGATGGCAACCAAAGCAATGATGTTGGCATCCTACTATCAATACAGGATGACACTGGCTATATAACTAATCACGATATCACTTTAATTATAGTCAATGAAACAATTTCTAAGTTCTCACCAGAAACAGTTTTTTGAAGTACTGAAACTGAAAGGCATGATAGCAAAAATGTCTTTGATTGCTTGCTCATGACACCACAAATGCAAGAATAAGAAACAGTTTGTAAAAAGAATGTAAATAGTAGTGAGACACACAGTTTGATACTACTCATGCAACAATTAACACAACAAAACAACAGGAATTTCAAGAAAATGTAACACAACTTAAGGGTATACAACAACAGTTTACACAGAAAAAGCAGGCAATTAACGATTTCAACAATAATATTATTCAACAGTTCAGTGAGGTGAGCAAAAGTATATTCACTGAATTACCTCATGAACTATCCAGGAAGTTGACGGAGCTAGGAAAACAGGTAAAACAAGAAATAATTACTGACATATCCTGCAACATAAATACATTAATGGAAAGAGTATCATCTGTAAATGAGAAACAGGAACAACTTGCAGATGAGTTACAGAACCTTAGTGAAGCATATTTTCAAATTCATGAGATGCAATCCCAAGTGGATGCATCGGCAAAAAATGTGACAAATGCAGTCATGAAGCTGCAAGACCTGTGCAAAAACGTATCTACATAAGTATAAAAGTTAATTCTAAGAGTGTACCGGTTAAGTTTAGAGTCAAAATTTGCCAAAAAATAGAGAGATAAGGTATGTGCACATGTAATGGAAAGAACTGAAAAAGCTGAAGCCAGGATGCTGAATAAAGGCAGTACCCCTGCTGAAAAGATAGTGTCAGAGTGCAGAATTTATGTAGATACAATAGAAGAAGCTCTAAAAGAGAAAGAAAGTCAGCTTCTAACTAAAATAGATTCAGGTTTAAAGGAAGCAGAGGAAAGGTTACAAGGCAGTATTGCTAAAACTACTGACATTCCAAAACAACATTTGGCAGAAAACTAATTCATGCTTTTAGAGAAGTTTGATACTTTGGCTACCCACAATATGTGGTTAGCCCATCAAGGGAAAATAGTCAAGGTCGCACAATGCAACAATGCTTTCTGGCTCCTATTCCTGTCAAGCAAGTGCAATTGCCATGTGCTTCGCCACAGGCAAAGATAAACCTGCCTGTCACTGACAGCGCACTGTGTTTGTCAACATACTTGATGATGAGAAATTAAGTAGGCATCAACAGTTTCTGGTATTAACCTCTGAAGGGAAGAGAACTAACCCCATGGCTATTATCAGAGCATTTTGAAATGTTTTACCTCGTACGTGGACCAAAGCCCAGAAAATTAGATTCCTTGTTGGATACAAACAGGGTGATGTTCTACTATGGGTTACAGACATGGTGGAATGTTGCCCCTACCATGTTTGAGAGTGACTTTCTGGGTAAATATTGGTCTGAGGCTGTACAAGAGAGGCCCAGACATAAAGTATTGAACTCAGCTCCATTCAACAGCAAACACAGAAGGTTAAGGAGCCATTTTGAAAAATATTTGAATAAAACCAGATACTGAACAGACCTAGTATCTCAAGTAGACATGCTGAAAATTTTAAAGAGCCATCTTCCTGCCAACAGTAGGTAAAAACTCATTTCCATTTTGGAACACAACACCGAATATTTTCCATCAGTACTGGACTCCATAGATTTTATATACAAAGAGAGACCAGCACAACCCAAGCCTGATAATACACCGATAGTGCCACAGAGATTTATGGACCAACATGGGAACAATGGATTCATAGTCCGACACAGATGGCAACCTTACCCCACACAGACCTATGGTAATGGTAACAGTAATCACAATGGCAATGGGAAAAGCCATAAATTCAAGGGCAGATATAAAATAAATGGGCAAACATTTAACAAAAACAACTACAAAAGGCAAGTGGAGTATGACCAGCCTGTACAATATGAACAGACACAAGCTACCAGCAATAATCAGCTGATTGCTTGGCAAACACAAAACTATTCAAGACAGTCAAACAGTCCACAAGCAGCAAAATTCAGCCAGCAAAGTAATGCACATATGCTAAATAGCATACAAAGGCAAAGAGAATTTCCGTTGAGAGTCTCACAGGATAGTAATTGGTGTAATCAGATCCATATAGTGGAAGTTACACCTAACCCAGAGACCAATGCTATCATGGGCCGGAAAACTTGAACCGATCATGGTAGGCTCCTGTTCTGTGACCTGTGGGGGAGGGGGGGGGGGGGCTGCATGAGCTTGATTGACACATGCTTTATCAGATACAATCAAGGTAGTGATGTGAAAAATGATCTGTATCAAAGTAATAAGGGTACACAGGAAAACTTGGTCATGGTCAGGGGCAAGGTACGAGCTACTATTAAAGCTAAAATATTTGCCACTGATCAGAAATCAAAAGGAGCCAAAATACAAGCCTTAAATCCCATCCAATTAGGACAGTTTTCTGTATGATGCAATTTTTTGACAGTAGAGAAATTAATAGTTGATTGTTTAATTGGTATGGATAAATTTAGGACATACCAAGTACAAACTGATATAGGCAAGGGCCAATGCATTTCACAGTAAATAATCAATTATTTGCAGTAGATCTAATCAGGGGAAGTACTGATAAGACATAAATCTGAAGTTACTCACGACTTTGAGGTTTAATTGGTAAATCCCATAGTCACGTTTGTCACACATTCAATAACAAACAGTAGGCAGCAGAGAAGGTAAACATCGATACAAGAAACACAAAGGTAAGTGAATCAAAGTGCCCAGCTCAAGAACAGCAAGAAGAACTTAGGGAACTGATACTTGCTCATATATCGTATTTACTCGAATCTAAGCCGCACTCAAATCTAAGCCACACCTGAAAAATGGGACTCGAAATCAAGGAAAAAAAAATTTCCTGAATCTAAGCCACACCTGAAATTTGAGACTTGAAATTCAAGGGGGGAGAAAAGTTTTAGGCCACACCTCCAAATCGAAACAAAGTTGGTCCATTGTAATATGAGACACAATTTAGGTCGTATGAATGACGATATAGCTACAGTAGTTTGGTTTGAGTCGTAAGCTTAGCAGTTAAGCTTTATCAGGTAGCCATTGCTATGCATCAGGCTCTCTGTCCATATTTTTACGGGTACCCTTCCTTTTTCATGTGCTTTGTCTGGTTTGAATTGATTGCTTATTTTTCTTCGATCTGATAAGTGCCGTTCTCTTTGTTGTAGATGTTTACGTCACTCTAAGCTGAAAATGCATTACTGTACTGTGTCATGATTGTTTGTCACATTCTGATAATTTGTGTTTACGATGTGTCGCCGCTCGAGGCATAGCTTGCTTTTGTGCACGCTACCACCGCTTACATTTAAAAAACAAAAGAGAGGAATCATCTCATTAGTGAAACAATGGCAAGAGACTGCTATTTGATGTTACTTACACTGCTGCTTTCTTCGATAATGGTCAGCAAGAACCAAATAATAGACTGTGTATGATAGAAGATGTTCTGAATGAGAATTTAGCAAAAAATTTTCTCCATTTGAAAATCTTTGCAGACGCCTCTTTAGTACATTACATTCTCTACAGAAATTACAGTCATCTTAGATTTAAAAATCTAGTCAATTGCCATGCTTCATTTCTAACTCTACCACTATTAAGCATAAGAATAATATGAATATAAATATGACATGATATGTATATTCTTCTGCATTTGCTGTTGTCTCACTCTAGTTTCATAGTTTATTAGGCAGACAGGATTTAAATGAGATAGCAGCAAACATTAAACAATACATGGCAAAATGTTTATATTCATATTAATCTTATGGCGAAGAGAATACTGCATGTGATTCACAATATATAAAAGTTCCTATTAGCAACCATCTCTTCTCACAGGTAGGAAAAAAATTCAGAATGTAGAGTTGGCCATATTGAGAAACATCCCAAACAGTCTTGCCAGTCAGATTTTCGTAGTACATTGAAATGCTGCTACATTCGAAGATGAACAATATAGAATTTGTATTTATTTCATTGGATAATGTATGAAAATGTAGTGATCAAAACTAGGGGCAGAGAAAAAAGCTCATCTTCCATCTCTTTTTTTTTAATTTATTTACTGACGCAGAGGTTTTGGCGCCAGTATTTATCTTTGTCCCTGCAAAGCATGCCTGTGTAGCGCTACATATATTCAATGGCATAACTTAGTTGTGGCGGCACCTACCAACATTTTTCAGAAGTTCCGCTTACTTTGCACTCGATTCTAAGCCGCAGGCACATTTTTGGGTTACAAAAACCGGAAAAAAAGTGCGGCTTAGATTCGAGTTAATAAGGTACATGTATTTGAAAAAATGCAAGATATCATTAAGGATTTAGTGCAGAAGATGGAAGTATATCCTCACAAAACTTTTTATTCTACTTCATACCCTATACCATGGACAAAGAGGGAAGCAGTAAGAATATAGATTAACAGGATGTTTTCCCCTTACTGTAGTTCTATTTTGTCCATGAGTAGGGCAGATGGCAAGCTGTGCTTGGTCCTCAATATACATAACATTAATAACATTATTGTACCAGTTCAAACACATCCAGACAATTTAGAGGAACAGTTTATGAAATTCCATGATGCTAAATTTCTTACTATAATGGATCTCTGATACTCATATTGGCAAATAAAACTACATGAAGAAAATCAGTAGTGTACCACCTTTTTATGTGGATGGAGGAGCTTCGAATTTCAAGTATTACCATTTGGACTGAACGTAAGTGCAAGTGTATTTATCTGTGCTCTGGACAAAGTGTTAGGGCTCGAACTTTTGAGTAAGGTAACATTATACTTGGATGACCTTTCAGTTGCCACACCCACTTGGGCAGAATAAGTATTGACCCACTTTTCCAAACATGGAGTAACAGCAAAGCACAAGAAATCTAATTTCAGACAAGAAAGGTAAAATTTTTAGGACACATAATCTCTTCTGAAGGCATACTGCCAGACCCTAAAAAAATTGAAGCCATTAGGAACTGTCCTGTTCCTCAAAACAAGAGGGAATTAAAGGCATACTTAGGCTTAGTTTCATTTTCAGGAAATTCATCACTAACCAATTTATGAACAGTAATGCTTTACTGAAATTTCTCTGGAAAATCAGACCTTGGTTATGGGACAAGCAATGTCAAACAGATTTCAAGAACATCAAGCAAGCCTTATTAAATTTTAATATTTTATCTCAACCAGTCATGAAGAAGGATTTTTGTTGATGCACCATTGTGTCTTCTCAAAGGTCTGAAAAAATGGTAGAAGAAAAAGGAAAACTCATCCCTAAAGTAATTAGCTTCATCAGTTTCACCTTACCTGAAGCTGAATGTCCATATTCATTTGTGGAGTTGGATGGTTTGGCTGTAATTTGGTTCTTTTTAAGGTTTGAATATTTCCTTTGGAGTGAACACACAAAACTATGCTGTGACCATCAGTGCCTATAGTTTCTCTTAACTTGTAAATTGCTACACTGACAGATAGCCAGATAGTGTATGTATCTTCAGTAACTTGATTTTGAAATAGTGTACAAAAAGGAAATCAAAATATAATAGCTGATGCTCATTCTTGATTACCACAAGGTTCTTTTAGAGCAGGAAGGTGAAATAAGAGCTATGTTGATGAAAGCATAAACCCTCTGATCATACTACATTCACATGTGTAATCACATGGAGCAATTACAGGAAAACTTGTGCAAAACAGTGATGAAAAGGTTTTTCACTATTCACAAAAGTGTTCTGTTCCATAGGAACCATCCTGAACAAGAACAATGGCATGTGTGTTTGCCAGAGGAATATCTGCATGATTTTATATTACACACAGACAATACATGGGGCCATTATGGCACTGCAAAGTGCACTGACAAAATAGGTTAATATTGTTATTTCCCCAACCTTAGATGAAGACTACTACAGATGGAAAGAAAGTGTATTGTCTGCCAGAAAACAAAACATTCTAACATCTCCAAACAGATTGAACTTCATTCATCCCATTGTGGTTAAAAAATCTCTAGAAAAGGTATTGTTGGATGTGGCTGTAACTTATCCCAGCGGTACGGGGCGAGTAAAGTATATAGTAGTTCTGTATGATATTTTCACCAAATACAAAAAACTCTATGCTGTACAGAACATTACAGCCAGTTCAGAATAAGATGAATCAAAGAATATTATTTTGCAAGAGTTGGAAAACCAGAAGTCATGTTAACAGAGAATGCCTCATATTTTGTTGGATGTAAATGGAAAGAGTTTGTAGATTCCAACCAAATCAAACACATTTTAGTACCCAAATTTCATCCCGACGTATCTCCCATTGTAATGATGTTTAAGGAATTCAACAGGTTTGTGAGGGCCTATATACTTTGCAAAAATACCAAGTGGATTGAATATGTTGCTCTCTTCTTACAGGTTGTTAATAACCTTCCCCATACATCAACTGGAGTTACACCAAATGAGCTGATGTTCAATTGCAAACAAGTGGATGAGTGGGAGAAACCTTTGACTGAGATACATATAGGAATTATCACAGCAAGCGGTAATCAAGCTTGAAATATGGGCTAAATAAAGGAAAGGAATTTATGATAGAAAGCTGAAACATACAACACAATTTTATACAGGACAAAAGGTGTTACTTAGAACACATCCCAAATCCACAAAAATTGGGAAACTGAACCATAAGTAGCAAATACTATGCACTGGACCATACATAATCACGAAAATCTCCAACTCAGGAGCATACAGATTAGTACACATGAACATGGAGAAAGACGAGGGCCTTTACCCACATAAAGACTCGAGAATGTTTGCATATTGAAGAAGGTCTGTATATCCTCTAAGCTGTATATATGTATAATAATATTAGATGTAGGATGCTGATAAATCACATTCCCGAATTTATGTTGTTAGTTGATAAGGAAAATTTGTGTTTGTATTTGTGTTTTTTGATATATGTCAAATGTATAAATGATAAGATGAGAATATGTAAAAAGGAAGAATTTTACTTTTATGTGTCTAGAGAGGATGATACTCTAAACACAAAGCTTACAAAGGTTCATCTTGTGCATGGCCCAGTTGAAAACAAATAAATGAACTTGTGAAATGCATGGTACAGTGGAATGCAATACACAACTTGCCGTGACATAAGTGGTATTGGAGCAACACAGAGCATGCACATTTTGGAGCAAGCTAGTCAACAAACTGCATGCACGTGCATGCTGACAGGCACAGCTGGAAGTGTTGGAGCGCTCCCGCCCCCCCCCCCCCCCCCCTCCCCGCCCCCCCCCCCCCCCGCAACCTTTAAAAACAAAAAAACAAAAAAACAAAAAATAAATAAAAAATAAAAAAAACGAGAGAGAGAGAGAGAGAGAGAGAGAGAGAGAGAGAGAGAGAGCTTCAAAATGCACTGAGATATTTACTTAAGCTATGATTCTATGTACATTATATCTATACATGCCCAATATTTACAACTTTAAATACTGAAATGGCACACACTAATTATATTTGACAGATGAGAAAAGTCTTGCTGCAGGTAAACAAGCAAGTACAGTATATGGCAAATTGATAAGAGATTACACCATGCCTCTAAAACAATTTATCTTTCAGATTTATGAGGTAGGTAGAGATGCACATATGACATTAAATAAGTTTTTTGATAGCATGACTGCACACTGAAATGAATGAATACATGGCTGAATATATGAAATAGGTATTAGTAGCCATTGAGCCACTATACAATTATCTATGAAGATTTAGTTTTAAGTTATTATTAAGATTTTTCTTTCAGGAAATGATGCACTGACACATCCAAAAATGAAGAAAGATAAATGCTTATAGAGTGTTGGATACCAAATAAACATAAGAAAGGACTGCACCACAAGTAAATATAGTTGTAAGTTTATGATATGTATAAATGTAAAAGAGTGGAAGTATATGAAGAAGAAAACAGTTACAGTACGTCACATGTCATGATGTTGAACTAATAAGGTTGAGTACTACCAAATAATTAAGGGGTCAAAACCTAACTACTGTGGGTGTTGACTACCCATAATAGTGTCAAATACCTGAATTACATGGAAATTTTTATGCACATTTGTTACTTATGTAAACATTGTTTTAGGAAGGTAAGTCTTTCCGCTCCTGGGATTGGAATGACTCCTTACCCTCTCCCTTAAAACCCACATCCTTTCATCTTTCCTTTTCCTTCCCTCTTTCCTGACGAAGCAGCCACCGGTTGCGAAAGCTCGAAATTCTGTGTGTGTGTTTGTGTGTTTTATTCATTGTGCCTATCTACCAGCGCTTTCCCGCTTGGTAAGTCTTGGAATCTTTGTTTTTAATATATTTTTCCCATGTGTATATATATATATATATACACAGCTCACACACATGGCTGAAGTCACATGCAACTGAAACCACACTACAAGAAGTAGCACTAGTGCATGATGGGAGTGGCGACTAGGTGGAGGTAAAGAGGAGGCTGCGGTGAGGATGTTACTGATAGTATGGTCGAGGTGGTGGACAGTGAAGTGCTGCAGGCTAGATGGAGGGCAGGAGAGAAGGCGGGGAGGGGGGGGGGGAGTAGCAGAAAAGGAGAGAAACAAAAAGACTGGATGTGGTAGTGGAATGACGGCTGTGTCATGCTGTAACGGGACAGGGAAGGCACTGGATGGGTGAGGTCAGTGACTAACAAAGGTTGAGGCTAGGATGGTTAGGGGAATGTAGGATGTACTGCAGGGAAAGTTCCCACTTGCGCAATTCAGAAAAAGCTGGTGTTAGTGAGAAGAATTAATATGGCAAAGGCTGTGAAGCAGTCACTTACATGAAGGTTATCATGTTTGGCAACGTGCTTAGCAACAGGGTGGTCCACTTGTGTCTTGGTCACAGTTTGTCGATGGCCGTTCATGCGGACAGACAGTTAGTTGGTTGTCATGCCTATATAGAATCCAGCACAGTGGTTGTAGCTTAGCTTGTAGAGCACATGACTAGGTTTCACAGATTGCTCTGCCTTTGATGGGGTAGGTGATGTTAGTGACCGGACTGGAGTAGATGGTGGTGGGAGGATTGCATCTAGGTGTATTACAGGGAATGAGTCATATTGTAAAGGGTTGGGAGCAGGGGTTGTATAAGCATGGATGAGTATATAGAGTAGGTTCCATGGACAGAGGAACAACACTGTAAG